>NW_028301164.1:2108750-2310000 GCF_049000335.1 Polistes dominula
GAATTTCTTTTCAGGTTACACTTCTTATTTATCATTTTGTATTTTTTGGTATTGAAATTTTTCTCTTGTATTTTCGATAATAATTTTAACGATTTTTCGGATGGTACTCTTATGGTGGGGCCTAAGAGTTAGGTTCATTCCTTTGAATTATATTCGGATGGTGGCATCTTTAGGATTCACATCCCTCTTGGGTCTTCAGAAGCGGTTACCTCCTCGTGGTTAGACCCGGGCAATGGATATTACTTTCCATGTAATGTTTAACATATTTTTATATGTTTTACATTCCATAGCAAGTAAAATCTAGCTAAAGACCGCTTATCATTAATATTATAATAATAATTAGTTTCTTTCATTTTCCTAATTAATATCATATTCACATTCCTCTCATTGTTTTCCCTTAAATATTCACCTTCATATTATATTTCATACTTTAATCATATGTCATGTTTAATCATATTATACAATTCATATAATAATACTCGATTTATTTTATTGTAAATTTAATCATGTACATTCTTACAGTCGATTTTTTTGACGTGTAGTGCGGTCGGTTTAAACACGTCTCGGTCGCGATCGCGTTCGTGTTCGCGTTTGTAATAAAAAACTTTATTATAGTTTTTTATTTTCGTTACCGTCTACTAGTCATCATCATCTTAAGGGTAGGAGACCCATCGGGCATTCATCACAGAAGACTACAAGTAAGTATAATTTTTCTATCAAACATTTTGATGGTAATTTCAAAGTGATTTTATATTATGACGATGATATTAATAGTTCTTTTTCATTTTTCTGTTTCAGAGTACCATTGCAATCGTGCGTGTTGGCAATGAAGGGATCGTTTGCTTGCATCGTTCAACAAAATCGCGAATTAGAGTCAGTGTTTGTTCGTCGTATATAAAAATGTCGGTTTTGTTCGGGAAAAGAAACTCCGATAGTTTCTTTTATTCGATTTACACGCGCGTGCATCGTCATCCTAAGGGTAGGAGACCCATCGGGCATTCATCACTGAAGATAGAAGGTAAATGAATTTTTCTATTAAACTTTTACTTTAATAATTACTTATAATTTTGAAATGATAACGATGATTCTAATCGTTTTGTACTTTTTTCTTGTTTCAGAAGGATAAGCAGTGTTAGTGTTTGAATTTTTGAACTGCGTGCAATGCAGTTAATAAAAATTAGAGTCAGTGTTTGTTCGAATAATTAAAGTAAAATTGAATCGCGAAGTAGAGTCAGTGCCGTGTTCGCGATAAGAAACACGTAGAAGTTTCTCCGTCGTTTGAACCGTCTACAGCATCGTCATCTTTAAAGGTGGGATACCTGTCAGGCATCATCTAAAAAGATGAAAAGGTAAGTTAACTTTTCTATTAAACATTTCTTCAATAATTTTATATGATTTTTAAATGATAACAATGATTCTAATCGTTTCATTTTTCTTTTTTTTTGTTCACAGGTAAGACGTGTGTCGGGTTTTGATATTTCAACTGTCCGGTATACAGTTGTAAAAATAGAGTCAGTGTTTGTTCGAATAATTAAAATAAAATCTTTTATCGCGAAAGTAGAGTCAGTGAAGTGAAGACCGGGAGTGAAATTTTCGTGTGTTTGCATTTGACTGCGTGCAATGCAGTTTTTAAAGTAGAGTCAGTGCTTGTTCGATTAATTAAAAAGTACAATTTTTATCGAGAAGTAGAGTCAGTGAAGTGAAGACCGGGAGTGAAATTTTCGTGTTTTTGCATTTGACTGCGTGCAATGCAGTTTTTAAAGTAGAGTCAGTGTTTGTTCGATTAATTAAAAAGTACAATTTTGATCGCGAAGTAGAGTCAGTGACCGGGCGGGCGTAAAATTAAATTCAAATCATACGCGTGTGTAGAGTCAGTGTTGTTCGCCGTATAAGAGAAATTTCAGTTTCGCGATAAGAAACTCATCTATAGTTTCTTATATTCGTTTACCGCGTTATTAGAGTCACGCGAGTGAGTGCAAGGAAAGTGCATCAAGAAATTCTCCGATGGACCTGGTGGACGAGGGATGCAGCTGGGACCATTTTCTACGAAGTAGGAGTGTTTTGGAGCCACCGCAGAACTTCTAATGCCAACTGTTCATATATCATACATATGACATTTTATTCTAATAAAATGTCACATCTATGTTATATAACATTGGTAATGAGTGAGTGAAAAATTTTAAGTCCCTCCGGTGCTCAATCATGCCGAGGATGAAAGGTCCGAATCGGCACGAGCTCTGGTTGTAATTTTTACCAAAAAAATTATTGACGAGCACATGAGTTTATTCCAATAAAGGATTATTCCTTTTTTGGAATGGCTCATGAAACTGTATATTTCATTGTATGTATGTTTCATTAGTTTAGGATAGGTCTTCTTGTCTTATCGGTTAAATTCATTTTAATTTACAGTGCAAATTACTTAAATGCACTTTTATTTTTTATTACGTGTTTGATTCGGGTTTTAGTAGTGGTGAAATCGAGTATTAATTTACTCGATTTCGTACCAATAAAGCATGTAATAAATTTCTTACATGCATTGCTTCGTAATTAGTTTATTTAATCGCGATTAATTTCGATATTATAAATAAATGAGCAAGAAGACAAACCCCTTTCGCGAACGGATAGACTCTGGCAATTAAGTGGCGGCTGTAAAAAGCCCAGTTCTTTAATTAGAACAGCTAACTTAATCAAAGGAGTCGTCCGAGGTTTTTTAATTATTTTCAATTTTTAATATCTTTTTTTTTTTTTTTTGAAAGTCTTAAAGACTTGTAGAGTCATAGCCCGCTTAGATTTATTTAAGAATATTTTATTGTATTAATCAATTTTTAGATTAGGATTTTCAGCAACTAATATACTAATACCCCCTTTTCTCCCCCCTATGCATTCTTCGTTCTCATCTATGCGTGTTACCCAGGTGTTACACGTATGGGTGAGAAAAAGTTTGCATGGGTTATTAGTTTTTAAGTTTTCCTTTGGCGGCTGTCATTGTGCTAGTGATTGCACGGTGTACAGTGTACCTGTGTGTGCGTAGTAGGTGGTGCATTGTACATCGTTCGGGATACGTGTAATATCGCGTATTTTTGAAAAAGTTATTTAAATAAAAATAACTTGTAAAGTCACGCGTGCGTACGAATTTTCTTTTTTTTTTTTTAATAATCGTTTTGCATAGTAGAGTCACCCACATTTATTTGTGGAAACATACACGTATATAACTAGTATGCACATATACTAGTGTATACTTGTATTTTTGCAGTAGTTTTATTTGCAATAATCACTAGCCTTGACAGACGATTACAGCAACTGGTACGTAACCTTTTAGAATATAAGTTTAGAAAACGTGGTTGAACTAGGGTGACGGAGGTGCCCCGGGGCATACTCTCTAGTGTAGGCTTTTGCACCCTGGTGGAGTGTGTGAGAACCGTGGAGTGAATGGGTGGGTATGCATGTGTTTTTTACTGAGTGAATGTGAAACTTTAATTTTAAGTATGTAGGACCCCGGAAAAGCACATGGTACACTTGCACTTTAATAGTGCAAGTCCCATCTCCGGGTTTGTTATATAGAATTGTCATAAAATTTTATCTTTTTATTCTATCATGCTTACCTAGTAAATTTATTTTGTGACAATTCTATCATGTTTAATATGTATCATGATTCAAAGGTTGGTTGCAACCATTTGAAAGATTTATTTTTACTTCGATTCTATCTCGAACGAGATATAATCGAAATTAAATTAGCAAAATCTTTGATGAATTTGATACTTAGTTTTAAGTATAACAGGTTTAACACTTCGCACTATCGCGACTTTGTCTTTGAAATGTTTGATATAATTCAATTTAAATTAAATAAAACTATTGGAAAGAAATGCATTGCATTTTTAGTATTAATTTTATTTCAATTCGTTTTTATTGTAAGATAGTAATAGTGCGGAGTGTCATAGATTAGCTCAATTAACTGCTCGGACATTCGATTAAATGTGCTCGTGTAACATGTGCACAGTCGATGAACTTTAAGTTCATTGATTGTCCACGAGCTAGGATAGTTAACGGTAAACGCGAATTTATTTTGTAATAATTATTTAACAGAGTTATAACAAACATCGGAATTATTTTGCAAAATGGTATGTATGATAGAAAAATAAATGAAATTATTTCATAGGTATTGTAATATGAAATGTATTTCATTTATATTAGTGTTATAAGCAGTTGAGAGTAATTGGGTGAAAATGTCTTGAAGTCATTTCTAAATTGTAGGACCATAATTTGGCATGTTACAACGGTATGGTATTAGAATAGAATCGATATTTTACATAGTTTATAATATTCCTTTCGACGAAGAGATATCTCTCGATCAAAAGGTAATAATTATTTTCTATGTAAAAAGAGCTCAGGATGTTTTACTAATCATATTTTTATTTTCAGGGTTGTGTTAGGGTTGGTTAGGTCGGATTTTTTATTCATTTTATAATTTAGAATCAGGGACGATTCTGATTCTATATCATTGATCGTTGTAACATGCTAAATTATGAGAATACTTTTTGGGAACGATTGATGTTTTTGGTCAATGATTCTTTTCATGCTCGCACGTAGGGAATGTCCGACAGTAGGCATCAAGAAAGAAGAGGCAAAATGCCGAAGAGGCCCCCACTTAATTGTGGCTCAAGAGGGCAACTACAGACTCAATGAGTTATTTGCAAATTCAACAGCGTGGTTGAATTTTTGCGAATAGCTCTTTGGTCATTTGATATTTTGATTGTTTTATTATTTTGCTCGTCAATAATTTATAATGGTTTTTTAAGAATGGAAGTAATTAATATAGTTTCCTTTATGTTATAGGTGAACATCGTTGGAATTACCACCACCAACTACCAGAGATTTTTATTGCCAAAAATAAATCGAGTATTTGATAAATTTGATTTTATAGAGTACAATCCCATTTAGAATCCCCCCTCACTTTAATATCATATCATTTTTTCATTTCCAATTACCACACACCTTTCTTCATTCTTCATTTTATTCATAGAAACTAATTATTTTATAGTATTTTTTAATATATCTTTTTTTCTAGGTATTAGAAACTTAATTTCCATTTTATTTTGTTTAAGAATATGATTAATTCTAATGCACTTGTAAGTGCATCGGATTTTTCATCAGGAACTTTCCCTTCGATGCATTCATTGAATCATTGAAATCTATCCAAAATAATCTTTTCTTTTTCTTTTCAGGTTCGTTTTGAGTTTCTTTTTTCAGTGGGTAACGGGTAAATCTTTCTTTGGTTTCTTCACAAAGAAAGGTCTACTTTAGGGATGCGACCCTGCCCTACGCGAACAATGATTTTCTCCTACCTCCAATAATTAGGAGAAAATTATGTCCTTACCTAGAATTTCACCCAACCAACCATCACTCATCCCTATTTCTTTATTTTTCTTTTTGTTTTAGGATTCTTCCTGTTCTAGGTTTCTTATAATAATTGAGTATTCAAGTGGAGAGGAATATGGACCAGAAGAGGACTGAGTTATGGTAAACAGGTTGTATTTTATTCATTTATTACTTTTTTTATTCACAGGATGAATTATAAAAACGATGCAATATTACATCCAAGAATAATAGGAAGCAGAACTTAAGAGGACAATCATTATAGTAAAGGGTAATATAAAATAATTACTTGCAAAAATAATTCAAGAATTTTAATTCTTTTTATTTTATTCTTTCTAGCAACGTATATGTATGATAGTTATTTTTAATGTACCCTTTTTCTTCTACAGGTATCATCTAATATCTTCTTTTTTTTCACAGGTACCGTCTATTATATATATTTATTTTTATTATACTATATATTAGGTAGATTAAAAATTATTAAATATAGAATATTCATAACTTGTAATTTCCGAAGGTACATATATTAAAATTATTCCAGGGTGTATTAGTATTAACTATCATCGATGATTCTATTGAATTTCTATCCAAGTTACACTCCTTATTTATCATTTTGTATTTTTTAGTAATACAATTTTTCTCTTGAATTTTCGATAATAATTTTATTGATTTTTCGGATGGTACTCTTATGGAGGGGCCTAAGAGTTAGGTTTATTCTTTTTAATTGTATTCGGATGTGGGCATCTTTAGGATGCACATCCCTCCTGGGTCTTCAGAAGCGGTTACCTCCTCGTGGTTAGACCCGGGCAATGGTATTTTACTTTCCATGTAATGTTTAACATACTTTTATATGTTTTACATTCCATAGCAAGTAAAATCCAGCTAAAGACCGCTTTTTACTTACATTGCAAATAAAATTGTATTAATATTGATTAAAAATTTCTGTTTCAGAAGTGGTTTAATGGGTAGCGGGTAAATTTTTTGTTCATAAAGGGTGGTACCATTTACGAATAAAGAATTTACTTCAGGTATGCGACCCTGCCCACGCGAGCCATGATTCTATCTTACTCCCAAGGATAGAATCATGTTCATTTAACTTTTAAGCTAGAGCTACCGTCTTTTTTTTTCTTTTTTTTCTTTTTTGGCTTTTTGATATGCATAGATAGATATGCATTTAGCATGGGAAACTGAAGCTTCATTGTAAGGGAAGGCATCTTCCGCTAATTGTTAGACGGACCCAAGGATTCTTTTCCGTAAGTTCGCTGTTAGTATATGGTGTTGGACTGAACATTTAGTGTAGGTTTCTCCTAAATTTAGAGTCAGTGGACTAGTCCAATCGGGGGGAAACCACTTAAAAAAAAAATCGTGGAAAGTTCCGCTTTAAAAGTTATACCCATCCTCCCTTTTCTCCTATCCCTTTTATGTTTTAACTCTTTTTTATCCCTTTGTTTTCTGTTGCAGATTGGACTATGTTAAGGAAACGACCACAGGTGGACCAAAGGAGGACCATAAAGGAACAAGAAGTGGACTTGGTAATATAGGATAGTATAAAATAATTATTTGCATAAATAAAATGAAAATTTGTATCATTATATAATTCTCTTTGTAGCATCGCACATTTGTGATCATTATTTTTAATGTATTTTCTTTATTTATAGGTTTCATGGAACAACTCATAATGTTGTTGTTCTCTCTTTTAATTATTATACTTTATTTTATGTAGATTGAAAATTATGTATATAAATGTATATAGATTGTATTTCTATAAATTGAAGTTATTTTAGGGTGTGTTAGTTTTAAGTAACATTGATGATTCTATTGAATTTCTTTTCAGATTACACTCCTTGTTTATCTTATTCTGTATTTTTTAGTATTGAAATTTTTCTCTGGTATCTTCGATAATAATTTTATGGATTTTTCGGATGGTACTCTTATGGAGGGGCCTAAGAGTTAGGTTCATTCCTTTGAATTATATTCGGATGTGAGCATCTTTAGGATGCACATCCCTCGTGGGTCTTCAGAAGCGGTTACCTCCTCGTGGTTAGACCTGGGCAATGGATATTACTTTCCATGTAATGTTTAACATATTTTTATATGTTTTACATTCCATAGCAAGTAAAATCCAGCTAAAGACCACTTTTTACTTACATTGCAAAGGGTACCATTTACGAATAAACAAATTTACTTCAGGGATGCGACCCTGCCAACGCGAGCCATGATTCTATCTTACTCCCCAGGATAGAATCATGTCTCTTTGATTTTGTATTACATTGTTTTCTTGTATTATAAAAACAAGCAAAATAAAATAACATTCTCTTAAGATGAATGTCCTAAATATTATAAAAATAGAAAAATAAGTATATCCATTGAAGTCTTAAATCTGAAACAGAAATGTTTATAAATTAAACATTTGATTAAAAAACATATTTGAAATCTTTTGTAAATCTGTGCTAATATTCAATGTTATTTTTAGTGTTTAAATGTGTGCCTTCAGAAATGCATTTATACATATATTATAAAAAGCAGGAGAAGAATCAAAAAGATGTGTTGTTAAATCCAACGAAGATCACCTGTAACAAGAAGAAAACTATATTAATCATACAATCAAGTGATACAGAATAGCCTAACATATAAATCGTCCAATTCGCAGATGCACTTCTCAATTAAATTCATTATTTGTTTCATTCAAATCTCTACTTAAAGTTGCAATAAAATTGAATTTAAACGCGTGATTTTACATTTAAAAAAAAAATAAAAGAAATTAAAATGTAAAAGTACAAATATTAGGTTACTAGAGAAAATAATATGGATTACTTATTATAATTAATACTTTTAAACTGCATTATATAGAAAAGAAAAAATTACAAATTTAATAAAATACGAACAAGTGAAAAATTTTAAAGACAAAAAAAAGTGAGATTACTTTAACATTCTAAAGATGATAATTAGGATTCAAAATGTAATAAAAAGGGAATTTAAATATTTTGACTAGAACTAACTAAACACATATGCATCTTTTTGACGATATAGACACGACTTTGGTGTCCCAAGGAGATGGAATGGTCCATCATCTCCAATTACAACTAGAAATTAATGACGAGCAAAAAATTAAAACAATAAAATATAAAATATGACTAGAGAGCCATTCTCTAAGGTTCGAACTTGCTGTTGAACCTTTGAAAATAACTGAATAGCCTGTAGTTGCCCTCTTGAGCCACAATTAAGTGGGGGCCTCTTCGGCATTAAGCCTCTTCTTTCTTCATTCCCTGAAAACTGCATTTGGACATTTCCTGCGTGCTAGCAAGATAAGATTTTTCAAACTACTTTTGCAAATAAACTTGTACTTTGTTATGATTCTAGTTCTCAATTATTAAAAAATGAATTTATATTTCCCGTATACTTTTCTAATTCGTGGACCATCAATGAACTAAAAGTTCATTGACTATAAACGAGAACATTTAATCGAATGTCCAAGCAGATAATATTTTCCCTCGATGACCTAATAACACTCCGCACTTTTAACGTCGAATAATAAAATCGAATTGAAATAAATAGTGCAATAAATGCAATGCATTTTTTTGTAATACTTTGTTATATTTAATTATATCAAATATTTCCAGCTGTAAGACGAAATCGCGATAGTGCGTAGTGCTAATCCTGAAATACTTAAAACTAAGTATCAAATGCATCAAAGAATTTGCGAATTTGATTCGACTCTATCTCATTCGAGATAGAATCGAAGTAGAAATGAATCTTTCAAATGGTTGCAAATACCTTTGAATCATGATACATAATAAAGATCACAGAATAGTTACAAAATAAATTAACAAATCAAACATAACATAGAATAAGATGATAAAATTTTGTAACAATTCTGTATAAACCAGGAGGCGGAATTTCCACTCCGGAGTGGAAGGAAGAAGTCTAATGCCTTTCCTGGATCCTACCTACTTAAAATTAAAGTTTTCACATTCATTCAAAGAAGTATGCTACCTGCCTGCCTATTATCCATATTTTTACCCCTTTTAAGAAAAAACATTCATACCCACCCACTCACTCCACGGTTCTCACACATACCACCAGGGTGCAAAAGCCTAAACTAGAGAGCATGCCCCGGGGCACCTCCGACACCCTAGCTCAACCACGTTTTCTAAACTTATATGCTAATGGGTATACGTACGTTTTGCTGTAATCGACTGCAAAGGCTAATGATTATTGCATAAATAACTAAAGTAAAAATACAAGTATACACTAGTATATATGCATACTAGTAATATACAAGTATATCAAAGTTTCCACAAATAAATGCAGTAACTCTACTATGCAAACGATTATCAAAAAAATTAGAAATATTTAATATAAATATAAGAATGAAGATAGATATGTAGAAGTAATACTTTAAGTATTTAATGATGTATTAAATGAATAAAAAATAACGCGAAACGATGTACAATACACACTACCTAATACGCACACACAGGTGTAAAGTACATCGTGCAATCACTAGCACAATAACAGCCGCCAAGAGGGGAAAAAACTAAAACTAAACCCACGCTAACTGTTTCTCACCCATACGTGTAACACCTGGGCACACGCATAGATGAGAACGCAGAAAGTATGGGGGGAGAAACGGGAGATTAGTATATTAGAAGCTGAAAATCCTGATCTAAAAAACATAATTAACATATATAAAAACATCAAAACATTTCAATAAAAATTCATCTAAACGGACTAGGACTCTACAAATGATTTGATAAATAATGAATTTTAATATTTTTTAATATATTTAGTTATTATATTTCAAAACCTCGGACGACTTCTTTCATTAAGTTGGCTGTTCTAATGAAAGAACTGGGCTTTGAGCCGCCACTTAACTGCCAAAGTCTATCCGTCGCGAATAAGTTTGTCTTCTTGCTCATTTATTTAAAATATCGAAGTATCGATTATTTATTAAATATCAATAGATTATTCTCGATTAGATAAACTATGTACGAAGCAATGCATGTAAGACATTTATTACATGCTTTCCAGGACGAAAACGAGTAAATTAATGCTCAATTTCATCACTACTGACCACGAACAAAACACGTAATAAAAAAGAGAGTGCATTTATTAATTGCATTATTAATTAAATGAATTTAACCGATGAGACAAGAAAACCTATCCTGAACTAATAATAAAACATACAATAAAATATACAATTTTCATGAGTAACTCCTACAAAGGAATTACTCATGTGCTCGTCAATAATTTATTCAAATAATTACAACCAGTAACTCGTGCCGATTTGGACCTTTCATCCTCGGCATGATTGAGCACTGGAGGGACTTTAAATAAAAACTCACGGTTTAAGAAGTTCTGCGATGGCTCCAAAACACTCCTACTTCGCAGCAAGTATTATAATCTGACTATGGAAGACGTTACTTGATTTGCCATTGAAGAAGATCCATCGAAGATCCACCAAAAATCCATCGAAGATCCATCGAAGAATTCATCCAACATCTTTGAAAGGAAGAGAAACCCTGGGTATATCTGTAAAATAAAATAGAACAAAACGATAAGTTGTCTAGAATATTATCCAAAATCATATAAAATAAAATCGAATAAAATGTAAATAAAAATAGATACTTACAATGCATTCCAATGGGATGCAGCTCTATTGCACCATGGCGATGCACCTCGCGTGAATCTAAAAACGCGGTATAAACAAAAATAAGAAACTATAGATGAGTTTCTTATCGCGAATCCGAAATTTTATTATACGACGAACAACACTGACTCTAATTCGCGTCTGATTTTACCTTATTACTCGCCCGATCACTGATGCTAAACTGCACTAATTCAAAGACTGCATTGCTCGCAGTCAAATGCAAGAACAAAAATTTCACTCCCGGTCACTTCACATGGGCCATTCGTGCACGATTGCAATCTGAAACTGAAATAAAAAACAATACTTTTAATATCATTACTATTACAGAAAATCATTAAAATTTTTAAGGAATTATTTAATAAAAAGAATATACTCACTTTAAATCTTTATTGATGAATGCACAATGGGTCTTCTATCCTTAGGATGACGATGACAATGCAGAAACAATGACTATACAACTGCATTACATGAAATTAATTCAATTAACACTAGATTTATAGATTGAGCAAATTTGATTCATTTCAAACTTTTTTTCTACATATATATATAAAATAGAAATATTAATATTTTTTAAATATATGTTAATTTTTAATGCTGTAATGAAATATACATAAATATTAATTCCTTTCCTCTACCTACTTTTTCATTTAAACAATGTTTGTAATTTTTTAAAAAATAGTGAATAAATCTAGTGTTAAACGAATTTCTAAATTAAATTAAAGAATAAAATGTGAATACCATTCCAACGGTGATCTGAAACACAAATAAAAATAAAAGTATATAAATCATTGTTATATAAAAATTAACATAATTATTGAAAAAATGTTTAATACAAAAATTGACTTACGTTTTTTTCTTCATTGATGAATGCACGATAGGTTTCCTACCCTTAGGATGACGATGAGCACACGTTTAAACTGAATAAAAGAAACTTGCGAGTATCTTAACCGAGCAAACGAAACTTTAACATGCGACGATCAACACTGAATTTACTTGTCGACTTTTTTATATTTTATTTTAACACGATGCAACACACGAGAACCTCATTGCCTACGCGCTCGATTGCAATGATTTTCTGAAACATAACAAGAAAAAGAACAATTAATATCATTATTGTAATAAAAATCAATTGAAATTATCATATAAATGTTTGATAGTAAAATATACTTACTTTTAGTCTTCGTTGATGACTGCAGGATGGGTATCCTACCCTTAGGATGACGATGTATAAAATAAAATTAAATAAAAAGTCTGAAAAGCTGAAACATACTAAAGACTATATTACAATATTTCCTGTAAATCATTTCTGAAGGCAGGGCACACATTAAAACCATTGAATATTTTTGATAAAATATTCAATGGCAAATAGAAAAAAATAATTTCATAATCAATAAGAATTGACATAATTAAAAGTAAAAGTTATTAAATATTTATGAAATTTATCAAAATATGCAACTATTTGCTTGCTAAATTACATACCAAGTATGTAATGCCAATAAAAATATTAATTAGAAATCTTTAAAGTTGTCTAAATAAAACAATAATTATATCAGCAAACTCAATAAAGAGTAAGATAAAATATAAACCAGTTTTTAAACCATTATGCAATGAAAAACTTTTTAAACTATTAAAATCAAAATGATAACGTTAGAAATAAAATTATTAAATAATTTAATACGCTTCATTTTCGTTGATGTTGTCTCGTTGAAGGATAGAAGACGAATATGAGCTACGTTACTACGTAACCTTGGTAGAGGAGATCTCGGTAGTGTCGAACGTTCGGCTATTATACCTATGTTATCGGCTGTCTACGTTTTGTCGTCGACTCGAGAAATTCCTGGAAAAATAAATACACATTTATAATAGCTTATATGCCGAGTGTATTGTTTTCTTATTCTTCCTCTCTCTCTCTCTCTCTTTCTCTCTCTCACTCTTTCTCTCTCTCACTCTTTCTCTCTCACTCTTCCTGTAGTATTTCTATATGCTTATATGCTTATATTTAAAAACAATAATGCTCACCTTGCCGTATATGGAGAAGATAAAAAAACTTGCCACAAGGTAAAAAATGTTAGTTAATTCGTGTTATAACTCCCCCATGCTCAGAAAGCTAGAAAAAAGTAAAATATGAAAAAACTCACGTATAAAAATTATGTATTTAATATGCATTTGATATATAACATTCGTTATATATCGTTTAATATATAACAGGAAGGTGTACATTAAAATATTAATTGAAACAATTACCTGAAATTAACGGGATAACAAAATCCGCTGCACCAAGTATACAGATCGCAGATTAAAAAATTCGAAAGATTCGCCATATTGCAGTGCATAAAGCAGGCGCATAAGACTGGCGCGAAAATCCTGCATGCGCGAAAATGATGCGCAGTAGATTTTCTTTCCACCTATAATAAAAACAAATTTCGAATGATTAAAAATACGATATAGAAGCATAAAAATTGTCAAAATATACTCAAAAAATCAAAATTGATCCTTATATCCTTTATATATTATAATAGAAAGGTGTAAACCTTACAAAATATCTATTAATTACCTGATCTTAACGGGACGATGACACTCCGATGTGTTCTCCACGAAAGACGCCATGAAACTGAAGAATTCGGACGAAAGCTTGGCCGTGATTGGCTAATTCATTTTTTTGAACAAGAAAAGGGTCATCACGGCTTCTTACACGGACAGAATCTGACCTTCCTCATGACCACGCTGGTCAAACTACATATGATAATTTATTTATTAAATAAATTAAAAATCATTTCTATTTTTCTAATAAATGTACACAATACTTATAAATATTCTAAAAATAATGAATAGAATAAAGACAATGTAGACATTAAGAGATCTTTGTCGTTTTGCATAAAAGAATACAATCGTATAGAAGAGAATTGTCGATAGAAAAATGTCTAATATGAAATGTAGCATATGAAAGAATAAATTCCCAAAATCTGTATCGATAAAGAATCCTTACAATTTAAATACTTTCAGAGATGCATAATTGTTTTAAAAATATTTACAATAACGTTTATACACGATTCACACAATGATTATTCCACATGATTTTCTATGCTATAAGATACTACATGCTCTTTATTCTATTCATTATTTTTAGAATAATTACAATTAAACGTGTACATTTAATTAACGTGTTAATTAACAAATTAACGTGTACATAAAAGAAACATAAATTTATAACATATCAAAATTATTTTCTATTTAATGTACGTTTAAACATATGAAATGTTTAAACCAATGTATATGCATAGAAACAATCTGAAATGTAATTAGAGTATATTAGAATGATTAAATAATTGTTAAATAAATAATATAAGTGCATACTGTTATTTAATAACTTATTACATATGATCTATGTACCTTTCTCTTCAAGATTCATCTTTTAACTGAGGCATTATCCTCTGTGAAAATGCTTTTATTCATTGTTGTTATGTTATTTTATAAATGTTACCCATTTATGCAACACAAAAATCATTCCAATTAAACAGAGATTCACATTATAACTCTCTAATTTTTACATTCTTATCACTTTTATGTAATTACTATTTTTATTAAATACACATGTAACTTGTAATCATTATAAAAATAATGAATAGAGTAAAAAAAATGCAAAATGTAAACATTATCTCATGGCATTCGAGAAAGCAATTATGTAGAAGAGAAACATTGTCAAAGAAATTTGTAAAACAATTGACAATCTATCACTTGCCATCCGTATAAAAATAAATCCCTATCATGAAGGCGAATTTTTACGGTATCTATAGAGGTTTTAAAAACTTTTGTACTGTTGGCAATCGAACGATTGTCAATTGTTTTACAAATTTCTTTGACAAAGTTTCTCTTCTATACGATTATTTTCTCTATTGCAATGAGATAATGTTTTTATTATGCATTCTTTTTTTATTCTATTCATTATTTTTATATTTACAAGTTAAAGTGTGTAAAGTATCAGTGAGAAAATTGTAAAATTAAGAGAGTTATAATCTAAATTTCTCTTTATTTTGAATGTTTTTGTGTTGCATAAATGGGCAACATTTGAAAAATAACCTAAACAACATTAAAAAAAAGTATTTCTTAGAAGAAAATGTCTCTGTCAAAAGGTGAGTCTCGAGAAAGAAGGTACATTGATCATATGTAATGAGTTTTTAGATAAAAATATGCACTTATATTAATTATTTAACAATTATTTTATCATTCTAAAACACTCTACTTTTATTACAGGACAATGTAAAACTAGATGTCATAATTGCATAAGAGCCCTAAAATAATTACAATAGAAAGCAAAAAATGATACAGTTGCATAGTTTTAATTTATAATAATCTTTATATTTGGGATATTATATTCATTTCCAACATCCATAACATTCAAACAGTCATATAGACAACATTGAATAAAAGCATTTTCATAGAGGTTAATTTCTCAGTCAAAAGGTGAATTTGGAAGAGAAAGGTATATAGATCATATGTAATGAGTTTTTCAATAAAAATAGACACTCTCATTCTTTAATTAACAATTATTTTATTATTCTAATATACTCTAACTACATTTCAGATTGTTTCTATGCATATACATTGGTTTAAACATTTCATAGGATTTAAGGTACATTAAATAGAAAATAATTTTGATATGTTATAAATAAATGTTTCTTTTTTCGATTACAAATTAAATTGTTACTTGTTACTTATGACTATTCTAAAAATAATAAATAACATAAAGAGAAAGTAGACTAAAGATAGTATGTTATCTCATAGAAATCATGTAGAATGATCTTCGTGTGAATCGTGTATAAACGTTATTGTAAATTTATTTAAAACAATTATGCATCTCTGAAAGTATTTCAATTGTGAGGATTCTTTATCGATACAGATTTTGGGAATTTATTCTTTCATATGCTACATTTCATATTAGACATTTTTCTATCGACAATTCTCTTCTATACGATTGTATTCTTTTATGCAAAACGACAAAGATCTCTTAATGTCTACATTGTCTTTATTCTATTCATTATTTTTAGAATATTTATAAGTATTGTGTACATTTATTAGAAAAATAGAAATGATTTTTAATTTATTTAATAAATAAATTATCATATGTAGTTTGACCAGCGTGGTCATGAGGAAGGTCAGATTCTGTCCGTGTAAGAAGCCGTGATGACCCTTTTCTTGTTCAAAAAAATGAATTAGCCAATCACGGCCAAGCTTTCGTCCGAATTCTTCAGTTTCATGGCGTCTTTCGTGGAGAACACATCGGAGTGTCATCGTCCCGTTAAGATCAGGTAATTAATAGATATTTTGTAAGGTTTACACCTTTCTATTATAATATATAAAGGATATAAGGATCAATTTTGATTTTTTGAGTATATTTTGACAATTTTTATGCTTCTATATCGTATTTTTAATCATTCGAAATTTGTTTTTATTATAGGTGGAAAGAAAATCTACTGCGCATCATTTTCGCGCATGCAGGATTTTCGCGCCAGTCTTATGCGCCTGCTTTATGCACTGCAATATGGCGAATCTTTTCGAATTTTTTAATCTGCGATCTGTATACTTGGTGCAGCGGATTTTGTTATCCCGTTAATTTCAGGTAATTGTTTCAATTAATATTTTAATGTACACCTTCCTGTTATATATTAAACGATATATAACGAATGTTATATATCAAATGCATATTAAATACATAATTTTTATACGTGAGTTTTTTCATATTTTACTTTTTTCTAGCTTTCTGAGCATGGGGGAGTTATAACACGAATTAACTAACATTTTTTACCTTGTGGCAAGTTTTTTTATCTTCTCCATATACGGCAAGGTGAGCATTATTGTTTTTAAATATAAGCATATAAGCATATAGAAATACTACAGGAAGAGTGAGAGAGAAAGAGTGAGAGAGAGAAAGAGTGAGAGAGAGAAAGAGAGAGAGAGAGAGAGGAAGAATAAGAAAACAATACACTCGGCATATAAGCTATTATAAATGTGTATTTATTTTTCCAGGAATTTCTCGAGTCGACGACAAAACGTAAACAGCCGATAACATAGGTATAATAGCCGAGCGTTCGACACTCCCGAGATCTCCTCTACCAAGGTTATGTAGTAACGTACCTCGTATTCGTCTTCTATTCTTCAACAAGACAACATCAACGAAAATAAAGCGTATTAAATTATTTAATAATTTTATTTCTAACGTTATCGTTTTGATTTTAATACTTTTTCATTGCATAGAATGGTATAAAAACTGGTTTATTTTTTATGTTGCTCTTTATTAAGTTTGCTGATACAATTATTGTTTTATTTAGACAACTTTAAAGATTTCTAATTAATATTTTTATTAACATTACATACTTGGTATGTAATTTAGCAAGCAAATAGTTGCATATTTTGATAAATTTCATAAATATTTAATAACTTTTACTTTTAATAATTTCAATTCTCATAGATTATTTCACTTTCTTTTTATAATGAACATTGATTTTTTTTTTTTATGATAACACATCTTTTAACGTGTCCTGCTTTGAGAAATAATTTTCAAGAAATATTTTGTACTATAATCTTTAGTATGTTTCAGGTTTTATATTTTTATTTTTTTTAATTCATCGTCATCCTAAGGGTAGGATACCCATCGTGCATTCATCATAGAAGATTAAAAGTAATTATATTTTTTAATAAACATTTCTTTAATAATTTTAATAATTTTTTTTTATTAAGACAATGATATTAATTGTACTTTTTCTTTTTCTGTTCCAGAATATAGTAGAGTCAGCGTTGATCGTCGTATATTAAAGTTTCATTTTTTCGGTAAAGGAACTCGCCACAGTTTCTTTTTTTCATTTTAAACATTTAATTCATCGTCATCCTAAGGGTAGGAGACCCATCGTGTATTCAACGATATAGATTCAAAGTGAGTATACTTTTATATTGAATAATTACAAAAAAATTTCAATGGTTTTCATTGATTGTAATGATATTAACAGTATTGTTTTTTATTTTTGTTTCAGATTGCAATCGTGCGCGAAGCAATACGGGAGTTTTTGAACGTTTTATGACAACACATCTTTTAATGTATCTTGCCTTCAGAAATGATTTACAGGAAATGTTGCATTATATTTTTTAGTATGTTTCAGCTTTTCAGATTTTTTATTTAATTTTATTTTTTACGTCGTCATCCTAAGGGTAGGATACCCATCCTGCAATCTTCAATGAAGACTACAAGTGAGTATATTTTCCTATCAAACATTTCTATGATAAATTTAATGGTTTCTTCATAAAGATGATGATATTAATTGTTATTTTTCTTTTTCTGTTCCAGAATATAGTAGAGTCAGTGTTGATCGTCGTATATTAAAGTTTCGTTTTTTCGGTAAAGAAACTTGACAGTTTGCAAAGCAATGGTAATGGTGGTATCATCAAACTGCGACCAAGGCAGTCTTTGAATTAGTTGTAGAATCAGTGATAGGGCGAGTAATAAGTTAAAATCAAACGCGAATTAGAGTCAGTGTTGTTCGTCGTATAATAAAATTTCGGTTTCGCGATAAGAAACTCATCTATAGTTTCTTATTTTCGTTTATACCGCGTTTTTAGATTCACGCGAGGTGCATCGCCATGGTGCAATAGAGCTGCATCCCATTGGAATGCATTGTAAGTATCTATTTTTATTTACATTTTATTCGATTTTATTTTATATGATTTTGGATAATATTCCAGATAACTTATTGTTTTGTTTTATTTTATTTTACAGATATAACCATGGATTCTCTTCCTTTCAAAGATGTTGGATGAATTCTTCGATGGATCTTCGATGGATTTTTGGTGGATCTTCTTCAATGGCAAATCGAGTATCGTCTTCTATCGTCTGACTACAATACTTGCTGCGAAGTAGGAGTGTTTTGGAGCCATCGCAGAACTTCTTAAACCGTGAGTTTTTATTTAAAGTCCCTCCAGTGCTCAATCATGCCGAGGATGAAAGGTCCTAATCGGCACGAGTTACTGGTTGTAATTATTTGAATAAATTATTGACGAGCACATGAGTAATTGCTTTTTAGGAGTTACTCATGAAAATTGTATATTTTATTGTATGTTTTATTATTAGTTTAGGATAGGTTTTCTTGTCTCATCGGTTAAATTCATTTAATTAATAATGCAATTAATAAATGCACTCTCTTTTTTATTACGTGTTTTGTTCGTGGTCAATAGTGATGAAATTGAGCATTAATTTACTCGTTTTCGTCCAGAAAAGTATGTAATAAATGTCTTACATGCATTGCTTCGTACATAGTTTATCTAATCGAGAATAATCTATTGATATTTAATAAATAATCGATACTTCGATATTTTAAATAAATGAGCAAGAAGACAAACTTATTCGCGACGGATAGACTTTGGCAGTTAAGTGGCGGCTCAAAGCCCAGTTCTTTCATTAGAACAGCCATTTAATGAAAAAGTCGTCCGAGGTTTGCAAAAAATATTCATCATTATCGTAGAGTCTTTTAATACATCCTTACCTCGAAACTATAATTGTTTCATATGGGGTAACTTTTTTTTTCATTCGCTTGTTTAAGTCATTATTCACCAAATGACTTGTAGAGTCCTTAGCCCGTTTAGATGAATTTTTATTAAAATCTTTTGATATATTTATATATGTGTTAATCATATTTTTTAGATCAGGATTTTCAGCTTCTAATATACTAATCTCCCGTTTCTCCCCCCATACTTTCTGCGTTCTCATCTATGCGTGTGCCCAGGCGTTACACGTATGGGTGAGAAACAGTTAGCGTGGGTTTAGTTGTAGTTTTTTCCCCTATTGGCGGCTGTTATTGTGCTAGTGATTGCACGATGTACTTTACACCTGTGTGTGCGTATTAGGTAGTGTGTATTGTACATCGTTTCGCGTTATTTTTTATTCATTTAATACATCATTAAATACTTAAAGTATTACTTCTACATATCTATCTTCATTCTTATATTTATATTAAATATTTCTAATTTTTTTGATAATCGTTTGCATAGTAGAGTTACTGCATTTATTTGTGGAAACTTTGATATACTTGTATATTACTAGTATGCATACATATATACTAGTGTATACTTGTATTTTTGCTTTAGTTATTTATGCAATAATCATTAGCCTTTGCAGTCGATTACAGCAAAACGTACGTATACCCATTAGCATATAAGTTTAGAAAACGTGGTTGAGCTAGGGTGTCGGAGGTGCCCCGGGGCATACTCTCTAGTTTAGGCTTTTGCACCCTGGTGGTATGTGTGAGAACCGTGGAGTGAGTGGGTGGGTATGAATGTTTTTTCTTAAAAGGGGTAAAAATATGGATAATAGGCAGGCAGGTAGCATACTTCTTTGAATGAATGTGAAAACTTTAATTTTAAGTAGGTATGATCCAGGAAAGGTATTAGACTTCTTACTTCCACTCCGGAGTGGAAATTCCGCCTCCTGGTTTATACAGAATTGTTACAAAATTTGATCATCTCATTCTATATTATGTTTGATTTGTTAATTTATTTTGTAACTATTCTGTGATCTTTATTATGTATCATGATTCAAAGGTATTTGCAACCATTTGCAAGATTCATTTCTACTTCGATTTTATCTCGAACGAGATAGAGTCGAATCAAATTCGCAAATTCTTTGATGCATTTGATACTTAGTTTTAAGTATTTCAGGATTAGCACTACGCACTATCGCGATTTCGTCTTACAGCTGGAAATATTTGATATAATTAAATATAACAAAGTATTACAAAAAAATGCATTGCATTTATTGCACTATTTATTTCAATTCGATTTTATTATTCGACGTTAAAAGTGCGAAGTGTTATTAGGTCATCGAGGGAAAATATTATCTGCTTGGACATTCGATTAAATGTTCTCGTTTATAGTCAATGAACTTTTAGTTCATTGATGGTCCACGAATTAGAAAAGTATACGGGAAATATAAATTCATTTTTTAATAATTGAGAACTAGAATCATAACAAAGTACAAGTTTATTTGCAAAATTAGTTTGAAAAATCTTATCTTGCTAGCACGCAGGAAATGTCCAAATGCAGTTTTCAGGGAATGAAGAAAGAAGAGGCTTAATGCCGAAGAGGCCCCCACTTAATTGTGGCTCAAGAGGGCAACTACAGGCTATTGAGTTATTTTCAAAGGTTCAACAGCAAGTTCGAACCTTAGAGAATGGCTCTCTAGTCATATTTTATATTTTATTGTTTTAATTTTTTGCTCGTCATTAATTTCTAGTTGTAATTGGAGATGATGGACCATTCCATCTCTTTGGGACACCAAATTTGTGTCCCAAAATCGTTAAAAAGATGCAGAAGTTTTTAGTTAATTAGAATCAAAAACATTAAAACTCCCTTATTATTAAATTTTGAAGCCTAAATAACTTTCAATAAATATTAAAGTAATTTCTCTTTTCTTGTTTTGTCTTTAAATTTTTTCACTGTTTTTTGTCGTATTTTATTAAACTTGTAATATCTTTTCTATAGAATAATACACTTTAAAAGTATTTTATAATAATTAATAGATATTTGTTTTTAGTAACTTGATATCTGTACTTTTCCTTTTTTTTATATATATTTTTTTATGTAAATTTAAAGTTACGCGTTTAAATTTACAATTATTGCATCGGTTAATAGAGATTTGAATGAAACAAATAATGAATTCAATTGAAAAATGCATCTATAAATTGGACGATTCATATGTTAGGCTATTCTGTATCACTTGATTTTATGATTAATATAGTTTTCTTCTTGTTACAGGTGATCATCGTTGGATTTAACAACAAATCTTTGAGATTTTCTTCTATCTCATTGTTTTAAATGACTACTTGTTAATATATATATAATGGCATTTCTGAAGGCACTTATTTATATACTTAATCAAAAATATAATTATCTAAATTCTATAACAAATATAAATTTAAATATTTTTAGATATGTGTACCAAAGAAAAAAATAGAATATTAAGAGTTTCATCAAGAATTTTGGTTTCTTATGGGGTGTAAGTAGAAGTATTAATTATTTATTTAAAAAATGTGTTGTCTTTACTTTTTTTTTAAATGTGAAATGTGTTTGTTTGAATTGACTGCGTGCAATGCAGTTCATTTTGAATTAGTTGTAGAATCAGTGATCGGGCGAGTATTAAATTAAAGTCAAACGCGAATTAGAATCAGTGTTGTTCGTCGTATGATAAAATTTCGGTTTCGCGATAAGAAACTCATCTATAGTTTCTTATTTTCGTTTATACCGCGTTTGTAGATTCACGCGAGGTGCATCGCCATGATGCAATAGAGCTGCATCCCATTGAAATGCATTGTAAGTATCCATTTTTATTTATATTTTATTCGATTTTATTTTATATGATTATGGATTATATTGCAGATATAACTTATCGTTTTCTTTTATTTTATATTATAGATATGACGACGAATGTTCATCCTTTTAAAAGATATGGAATGAATTCTTCGATGGATCTTCTGCAATAACAAATCGAGGAACTTTCCTATCAACATACTGCAATACTTGCCACGGAATATTCGTGTTTGGGAGTCATCGCAGAGCTTCTAATGCAAACTGTTCATATTTCATATATGCATTATTTTAATTCTAAAATGCCGCATATATGTGATGTAACAGTATGTAACAAGTGAGTACAAAAATGTATATTCACTGCGGTGTTCAATCATTATGAGGATTATAAGTTCTAATCGGCACAAGCTACTAGTATTAATTATTTAAATTAATTATTGTTGGGTATGTTCTATTCTACTTTTACTTTATATTCTATTATACTTGACTATACTCTATTATAATCGACTATACTCGACTATTCTCTATTATACTAGACTATACTCTATTATATACGACTATACTCGACTATACTCGACTATACTTGACTATGCTCTAATATACTCGGTAATAAAAGAAAAGCTAAAACGAGATACAACTTGACGCATTCATTTTATAATCAATATTCATGAGTCAACATCGTTTTCTCTACGAGTTATGGTCGAAAATCTCTTCTTGATCTTTTTTAATAAATAAGTTTTCACGGTTTAGTAGACATTTACATTCTGTTATTGGTCAAAACAACATCTCCAATTATAATCGTAAAAAAAGAAAACTGTCTCTAATACAAAAATATAAATTCTCATTCGAGAAGTTATTTTATTAGATTTGACAATAAATGAACGATTCATAATGGCAACAAGAGTGTTACGTATTTTCTCGTTAATACTTCATTTCGTTATAGGATAAAATGTTGGGCGTGTATACGACAGTTCAATTAGCAGTATGCTCACGTATTATGAGGAAAAATATAGAGAAAATACTATGACATGGAATAATAAGAAAACGATATAAAAGAGTAAATGTAATTTATTTACAAAATTATGAAAACAAACAAAAGGTTAAAATTAAAATTTATATCATTATGTACATTGTTTTATAAAAAAAATCCATAGGAATATTTCGAGCAACTCAATATTATATCTCGTAAAATAAAAAGGTTAAAAAAATAAACAAAATAGATAATCAACGCGTAGGTGGTAACACCATCAACAACAACAACAACAACATACCGGTTCTTCATTAAGTCCATGACTTCGGAAGTATATTTCTTTTTTATTTTTATTTTTATTTATTTTTTTTATCTCTCTTTCATAAAATACTATAACGAATAAAATACAAACTTCTCATTCACACGCATACACGCAATACGTAGGTAGTTTTACAACAGAACTTACTATTGCTGTGGGCGCTATTTCTATTGACAATTAAAATCATTTACCGTAAAGTTGTGCAAACAAAGCTGGCAACACCCACATTAAGAATTAAAAATGAAATATGAAGAAGTTAGGAACGGGGATTTATAAAGTCGAGGATATTCGATTAGGAGTAGCTTTGGAAAATAAAGGAAATAGAAATATGAACGAGGAAGAGGAAAATAAATTAGGGAAAGATAATAAACGTACTACGGAATGTATTTGCTTGCTTTCACTTTTTTTTTTAATCTTTTTTTTTCTTTCCTTATCCGTCTCGTCGTTTTTTAATAATTCGTATTCTGAATATAAACAAAAAGAACATATATAACGGAAAGGGGAAATATCTCGCAATAAAGTAAAATAACGTGAAAAAAGAAAGAAAGAGAGAGAGAGAGAGAGAGAGAGAGAGAGAGAGAGAGAAAGAAAAGGGAGAACGATAGAAATAAAATATAAAAAGTAAATAATAAAAAAATATCGCGAGGATGAGTCGCGCGATGTCGAACGAATTGAATATTTACAGAAATGACGACAGTTCGACTTTCTCGCGTTTAAATTGACACATCGATGTTAATAAATTATTTATTTATAACGCTCGCGTCTGTCACTTTTATATAAATTAAATTAAATAACGTTTTGATGATAAATCGCGGACGCACAAGAAATACAAATCGTTGATGCCCAGACATTTTTACTTTTTTATTCTCGTCGTCGTATTCAATATATCAAAACGCTTGTCTCGTTGCTACGATACGAGCCAATTATTTTCGCGTAAGTCGATAATTTTTCTATGATTAATATATTATAATATTTATATTATATAGTATATATGTATGTACAGGACAGATCTATTATTATTATTATTTTTATTATATTTATAACAACGAATTTATATTAAAACAAGTAAATAAAAAATAATTTCGGAGAGAAAGAGAGAAATAGAGAGAGATATATATATATAAAGATTGAGAGAGCAATAGTTATTGGTTCATCTCGTGCATATGTATGTATGCATATTCGAGTAACATTTGCTATGAAATTTAATCTCATATTTTTTGGAGTACAATAAATGCTCCAATAATATTTCCGTTATACTAATAATATCTTTTTGAAAAATATTCTATTTTATGTATTGATTGAAAAAAATGTTATTATAATGAAATAATATAATAGAGGTTTTAATGTATACTAAAGAATTACTGATAAAATTTGTTTAGTATAAACTTCGTCCATTTATGAATTACTTCATTCGCAATGAATCGTGATACGTGATTTATCGTTAATTTCTAAATAAACAATAATATTCTTATATGCCATAGTAGTAAAATAAATAACGATGAATTTGATTTAACGTTCGGACATATCATCCCCCGTGAGAATACAAATTTAATTATTAGCAGAGGAAACGTGTCTTTTTCATGTCATACGTTGGCGTTCATATAGAATATTTAATTGTATTCGTATAAAAAAATGATCGTAGGTCGCGCGTGAGTATACGACTATTTTTTATTCTTTTTTCTTTTTCTTTTGGAAATAATAAAATAAAAACAAGTAGAATCGCGTAATAAGGGAAGGAAAAAACGTGTTTACGAAGTTTTGACACGAGTAATATAAAAATATTCTATTCGAGAAGAATTATTGCATATAAATCGAGTTTAATGAAGCGCGTAACAATCAGTTCTACGTATGCAAATAAAACCATTATCGGGAGAATAACTTTTCCTCGGATATTTTAAGTATTATAAAATATGCTCGAGTGAATATCATTGCTCATCAATATCCAGATACGTTGCTAAATCATAGATTGATATCGAAGTTTAGATATGAAAAATCATTTTCGATTTATTATTTCGCTGTCACATAGCACTTTTCCATTCGATATTGCATTTAGCCCGAAGCGTGTTCGAGTTTATCACTATGTTAAATTTTTTTCCTTTTGTTTTTCAATCAAAGAAAAATAACAAATTTAAAAAAAATATATAAAGAATATCATCTAATTTTTCATCCATTTGTATTGCTGCAATTAAAAAAAAAAAAATAAGAAACAGGATAATTAGGCTCTTATCCTTTGGTCGATATTCGAATAAAGGTCGCGTTTTTGGGGAAAAACGGAGACGTCGAGATTCACTTTCGATTAGATGACGTGACACCACATATCGTAGAAATCATAACTTTCGTTGTAAAATAACACCGCTGTTGGTAGTACAGATAGTTCACTTATCAAACGTTCTTTAGCAATTTCGAAACATAAACGTCAGGTGGCATCCATACACGTTTCTCTTGATTATTTTCACTTTGCCGGGAAATTTGAAATCCTAGCTATACGAATTTTTCTTCTCCTCCTTTTTTTAGTTCTCCTGCGAGATCAATGTTCGTCCAGTTTGCACAGGTCATTCGTAGATTTTTCGCGTTCGCACTTTTTTCATTGATCGAATTAAAATTGTAAGATTTGATTGATCCATTCGCGGAATTCGGAAATACGCGTGTAGACACCAGGTTGATTTGGTACAGCACAACCTATTCCCCAACTTATAATTCCTGCTAATATCCATCTTTTATCCCGTGCCCTTTGAATTACCATCGGACCACCGCTATCACCCTAAAAACATATCAATTTGATATGTCATTTAATTAATTCCTTATAATATTTATTACTTAGTTGTATAGATCGTTCATATCTTACCTCACATGAATCAAAACCACCGTTTCTCCATCCAGCACAAATGAAGATATGTGGTATGTGTTCGATATAACCGGCATTTCTATACATAGATTCGCAAATTGTATTATTTATAACTGGTACAGCAACTTCTTGTAAGATCGATGGTAATGGCCCTTCTATAAATTTATCGTTTAAAATATACATTATACTAATATATACATTTACGTAATAATATACATTAGACATCAAAGTGAATATACAATTTATTAAAGTTTTCTCTTTTTTCTTTTTTTTATTGACAAGACAGAAAAAATAAATTTTTCATACCGTCGTAAAGTCTTCCCCATCCGGTAACATAAGCCGTACGACCAACGTAAGTTTCATCATCATCCGGTAGACAAATTGGCAAAATATTTGGCTTGAATGTCGAAAGTGGCTCGTAGAATCTCAAAAGTGCGAGATCGTATTCGAAAGTTCTTGGATCGAATTGTGGATGACTCGCAATGATTTGTACTCGTCTTTCTTGGAACCCATAGGGTTCTTCCTCGTTAGCTAGATCGTGTTCACCTATCCTCAATAATAAATCCGCTGGAGATACGCTGAAATTAAATCGAACAGATAAAAGACTAACTAGGAGTACTTATTAGTTAGATGAAAAAACGGTACGCACTCACTTTTCAACGCAGTGTGCTGCAGTAATAGCCCAATTCTCGTTTAACAAAGCAGCCCCACACTTGTGTAAATAAGTTGATGTCTTCCATTGACGTAACGAGATCTGTAAAACAAGCAATCTTTGAAATTCACGCTTTTCTAGATAACGATAGGGGTGTCTGTTGATTAAATTAGATTGTATGATGCGTTTGTCGTGATAGAAATGAACAAACAACGTCGAGATAAACATTTCCGAGAAATGAGATGAGCTGAAAGCTTTTCTATCTTCTAGTCGATCAACATTATCTTCTTTTATCGTCTATCTTATTTTTGTCTTTTTGTTTTCTCTTTCAAAATTAAACATAATGACAAAAAATTGTGAAATAAAGATGAGAACTTTGTATCTTTTTCTGTTTTGGTTTTATTTTTTAATTTTTTTTTCAATCCACCCACCTGCCAGGGCCATTTGCCAAACGTACTTCGATTGCCACCCACGATCCTCGACTCGGGAAATATTCTTCTTCCGCAAACTGCAAGCAGAAGTATCGTTGAGTTTATGGTTGTGAAGAAATTTGTCGTCGTCGTAATCGTCGTAGTCGTTGTCGTTGTCGTTGTCGTTGTCGTCGTTGTCGTTTGTACGAAAGCCATGTTGGAGAACAAGAACGTGCTTGAATTCATTCGACTGGATGAACCGGTAGAAGTCACGTGCTTCCTTTTATTTTTTCTCTCAACTCACTCTACGTTCTTTAAATGTGAACGAAACGTTTCATTGGCTACATAAGTATATATATATATTCCCCCTCCTTCATTCCTCTATATAAACATTTTCAATTTATATACTCAACGGATCGTTTCTCGTGAAAAAAATCTCTTCCCTGCTGAGAGCTCTCGTGTTTCTCGAGAAAATAAAGAAAAGTTTATAGGAAGTAAATAAGAGAGTAAGAAACAATCGGTGCATCCACTCGTGATATTCTTCTTAGTTATCTCTAATATTTTTTCACTTTTATCTAATTTTATAGCTTTGGTAGAAAGACTTTTAATTAATAATAATAAAATATCTTGCTCAATAACCATTGTTTATATCCGATAATAACATAATAACCGAAATAAACATAATAACCTTGTTTATAATCCGACATATTCAGAGTTTCTATCGTTATCGGTGTTTCCGTATCAACAGAAATAGTTGCCAGATTTGACAAAGTTGTTAGAACCGTTGACGTCTCCGTAACTTGTACCGTTGTTGTTGTAGTTTCGGTTGTTGATCTCACTAAATCATTTATAAAAAATTATTATTACTAAATTATCGGATATATTATATAATAAAGTATTCAATTGCAGTTAGAAAGAAGAATTTCTACATAAATAACGAAGATAATTTTGTTATTACCAGGTGTGGTAGATAATGTAGTGGACGATAAAGATTCCAATTTAATCGTAGTACTTTCCGGATTTCCGAGGATGTTTCAGCAGTCGTCGGTGGTGATTGGATCATTACCCAACCATCCGGCGTAGTTATTGGTGTCCATTCGTTCTCCGTTATTTCTGAAATAAAAGATTTCTCAATGTTAGAATAAAAAAAATCTATTAAAGTAAAAATATAGAATAGTAAATCCGCGGAAAGAAATAGATTCTATTGAGCTAACAATGACTTAGATTGGCTCTCAGACGGTTGGATAGGAATCGTGGAAGAAGAGACAGGATGGAAAGGAAAAGAGAGAAGAGAAATTACGGTGGATGGTTTAAACCGTTACGACGTCCCAGTCCGATGTACAGAGTTTTATCTTCTCTTACGATGCTGCTGGATGTACTAAAGAAGAGAGGAGCAGAGATAGATGAAGAGAAATGTCTCTTTAACCCATTTGCTAGATCGACCCTGTTCTTTCTTGATCTTGATCTTGATCTAGCTCAGTAAACTGGCCTTGAACCAGTCCAAATACAATAGCCAACCAGAAATAAAATTAATAATTTAAGGTTTGCAAATTCAACATAACGATTATAAACTTAATTACTTGTTCGTGATAAGAATAATACAATGTGTATCGTGTTCCTTGAGAAGAATATCTCATGAATCTCATAAGTCCGTATCCTTCGCGCGTTTCTTCTTCTAAAAATAGAATGATGTCTTAATCATTCTACTCAAGAAGTTTCACATCAATGCAAATGATACGTTACGTGATCGAAACTTGTAGATTTTTTTTTTGACGATTAATTCCGTACGAAAATTCAAATTCTATTATTTTCAAATCTTCTATGCTATACTTTAGATTGATAATATACTTGAAGTTATAAGAATAATTAAAAATACTTTGGAATATGGTGTTTCAATTAACAAACAATGAAGAATCACAATAGATCGTAAGTTTCCATTATACGAACGATTAAGAGAACATTATGAAAAGGAAGGAAACATGAGTGAGAATATGATAGATATCCCAAGCAATCAATCAAATTTTCTCGGATATCCACTATCCTGAATGCTGATTAATGCGAAAGGTATAATATAACGCCTCGTCGTGAATTTCTCTGGGAGAATAATTTTCTATTGACGACAAGAGAGTTTTAGTTACACAATAAGTGTACGTTCAGATAGGACGCATACGGAAATGTAAAATGTAATTTCATTACATAAGCCGATTTTCTACATTGGGTTTGTAATAATACTATCTAGATGTTATTAATATAACAATTTAAATTAGATAATTATTGTTATGCATCATGTGTATGTATAATTAATAATTTTTCATATATTCAGAATAATAATTTCAACCTACCGTCGTGTGTCTTGGTTGTCGATAAAACATCGGTCGCTTTAGTAGGTATCTCGTCGGAATGAGAAGACCACGTGACCAAACCAGATGATGGGGTAGTTTGTGGAACTTTTTCAAAAGTCTGGTTGATAGAAGATACCTTGTTGTTTGTTGTAGTAGTACTCTGAGTAGATACACTCGAAGAAGAGGAACTAATGAAGCTATCGACAGAGACGGAACTAGGTGTTGTGATCCTAATAGGCTTTGTCGTAGCCTTGGTTGGACTTTCAGTAGGTTTTGGCTTGCTAATATCCAAAGTTGAATTACTGGCTGAACTTTGATAAGTAGTCTTTTCTGTGGTAAAGAGTGTTTCTGATTTATCAGTAGTTATTATTGTATTGATTTTAGTAGGTTTCGTATTGATCACTGTTGTTACAACTGGCCTAGAAACCGTTGGTTTCGGTTTAATCGTGATCTTCTGATAAATCGGTTTCTCAGTTGTGATTGTAATCGGTTTTCGAGTTGTGAAATCTGTAGTTTCCGTCGCTGAAGTTACAAGCGTTTCTTCGGTTGAAGATAAAAGATTATTTTCAATTGTCGTGAACGTTGGTCTCACTTTATTAGATGTCGAATAAGTTGATGCTGTTGTTGTTGTCGTTGTCGTTGTCGTTGTACCATGACTGGAACCGATCGAAGAATTTGCTGGAATAGTCGTTGGTTTTTTAGTAGGTAGAGTTGGTTTTTTGGTAGACAAGGTAGGCCTTTTCGTGCTTGTGGTGAGGGGCCTTTTTGTGCTACCGGTAGATGGTCTTTTGGTAGATTGTTGAGTCACTGGCTTGACCGATGTTGTATTTCTTGGTGGAAATCTCGTAAAAGGTACTGTCTTTTGCGTTGTTGTAATAATAGTTTTCGACGTGGTAGTTTGTATCGGTCGTTGAGTACTCGTCGTTTGAGTACTCGTATGTAAAGGTTTTTTCGTCGTTGGTTTTGACGTACCAACGATTGGTCTTTTCGTTGCGACTGAAGTCGATATTTTGTAAGGAACTGTTGGCTTTTGAGTCGTGATACCGACTGATAATTTACTAGGAATTGTCGAAGTTGTAGACACATTTGACGAATACTTCGTATTTTCTGTTGAAATCTCAGTGACATTTTTAATTGGTGCACTTGTAGTGAATTTTTCGTACGAACCATTTTGAACTGTTTGGAAAGTCGATAAACGAATCGATTGAGTCGTCGTTTCTACAGTTTGTATAGTCGGTTTCTTCGTAACAATCTTTGTACTACTTATCTGTGGATCCGATGTACTTTTTGTATTTTGCGTAGCTTGAGTGATAGCAGTAGCCTGCGAAACAATGGAGATCGATTTAATTAAAGATTTTTAAATCTATCAGATCGTATATTATATTTATTTTTTCATTCGTATATTATATTTATTTTTATTCAGGAAATCCAAGATCTTTATAATTAGTCTCATTAGATTTTACCTTCCTTTTTAAACAACTTCCTCATTTTGATAATACAAAACCTGACAATTATAGTCTAGTTTTATGTCTTACCTTGAATAGTTTTAAAAGTGTAATTATCTTTTTTGCAAGTAGTAAATATAACTGAAATGTCTATTTATGATTTCAAATTCGAATCTGGTGAGTAAAAAGAATAGAATAAACTTTGTAAAATCATAGAAACGAAAAATGTACGAACTTACCACAGTGGTGAATGTACCAGATGGTTTGCTTTGATCATTAGGCTTTGGCCTTGGAAAATATGGGGGTATGTCATTGCTCTCGATGGGACTGTGAGTAGTGATGAACGGCCTTGACGCTGCTGGCGGTCCATCGTCGATGCTGTTGTCTTGAGGTCCAACGTCCGGCTCTTCGTCAATCTTGCAACAACTACCGAAATAGAAACGATCGATGCATGTACCAAGATGCGTGCCATTCGCCTTTGCACAAGTGAACGCAAACATGCAAATTCCGGTCTCGCCTGATCTACGCGACACGCATGGCAAATGTCGTATGTTTCTTCCAGTACCTAGAAGTAGAAAAAGAAATTAAAATAAAAATACGCAAACAAATTAGTCGATAATTAGAATAATCGTAAAGAAGCACATTGGTTAAAAATAAATTCACGCAAGTTTAGATGATCTTTTACAAATTGTAAATACTTTTTTTCAAACCACTTTTACGTGTAGAATAATTTTTATTTTGCAAGAGTTAAATTCATTTTTCAATCCAGAAGACTAGTTATATTATCTTTTCTTTTGGATTATTAGAAATATCTGTTGCACTATTTTTATTGTATTTCTTCTTCTAATTGTAGTGGAATTTCTTGCTCGATTATTAACCGATTATACATGGTAGTTTCCTGTTATTCATCATCTCTATTAAGATTATAATATGGAGCATCAATGGAATGCATTTAGAATCATCAATGGTAAAATTATGAACGACGGCAAGCATAAGATAGATGTTATACACGAATGAACTGTATTTCATGTTTAGAATATATAACGCGTTATGGGGGAACATGCACAGTTATAGGAGACACTTCAATGCAAAAAGAGAAAAGAAGGAAAAAGAAAAATCAATACGGAAGCATTTACAACCCAGATATCTAATCTTCATTCTAAAACGTGTTTTTAGTTGCACATTTGCTTTTTTATCCTTTATCCGCAGTTTAAATAAGACTATTAGTATGCGATCTTGACATACATTGATAACATTATAATTAACGTATTAGGGCAAGGTCAAGTGTATTAAATATTTCACTCGTTTAATTATCTATTTACGTCATTAAAGTATGCAGTAGAATTTTGGTAATGAAATTTTTTATTCGTAAATTGTTATTTTTGAATGTTTCGAAAAATTGAATTAAAAAATAAGAAAATACTTAATACAATTTTAACGACTGACGATAAAGGAAGCTCCATCTTTGAACGATCGATCGAATAAAACTTGTGAATGAAAAATCTTATTTTCTTCCCTCCGGGAGGAAAGCGTCAACTTTTCTCCCGCTGTGCTAAACGAAGTTGCCGCTTTCCGCCTACGTCGAGCAGAAAAAATGTATACTCACCATGGGCAGTAAACAAGAAAGCCTCAAAGCACATGTTTTTTGACCTCGACTTCGCCTCGGACAACAATTACATGTGCTCTGAGACATTTCTTACTTTACCGCCCTAGGTATGTAATATACTATTATAAAACAACAAAAAAATGATGATAAAGAATATATGTATCGTTGGTAGATAATCGAGCTTGACGAGTATTTCGTTTTATTATCGATCGATTCTTCACATCAACCAAGTTTCCATTCAATATGTTACATTCTAGCCTAACTTATAGATAGCAGACAATGTTATTTCGATGAAAGAGAAATAGGCTGTTATCGATGGACATTCGTTAGACGAGCATTAAATAATTATTATATCTGGGAACTCAATTATGTAATCATAGAAAATATAGCTAAATGTAGATGTTGAGATAAAAGATATTTGAGAATACGTACTAAAATAGGACAACCTTATCATCAAATTATACTCTTTGAACTATTTATTCCTTCGAGTGGTCGAATAATAAGAATAGAAAAAAAAAAAAAAGACAGAGAGTATATTTTTCATTGGAGATGTCAATAAATGTAAGCTTATCAATTATTTTTATCAGGTGAATTCATGGGTTTGACATTTTATTTTTTTTTAAATGTATTTTATCGAATAATAGAAAAAGATTGATGCCAATGATCGAAATTCTTTAAGCTTAAGAATATTGTAAATATTTTCATCGTAACGATTTTTTTTTGTTGTTTTTCTTTTTTTTTGGATATTAACGAACGATCGTAAGTAAATACTATACGTGAAATTAGAACGACACGAGTGAAAATAAAAAATTCATGGCGTTGTTGGTGCGTTACGTAGAACGACGATGACGACGACGAAGTAGCATGGATTATTATCGAAATAAGGAAGGAATGAATTGATGTCAGGCGAATGGAAGCATCTGGGTACCGTTAAATTTCGATGTATGAGCTAGTTACCCGAGTCACAAGTGGGTCATAGTCATAGCCCAATGTAACAACTCGTTTCCTTCCAAGGCACCTCGTAATCTTGGTCCCTCTCTCTTTTTCTCTCTTTCCCTCTTTCTTTTTATTTTCCTTTTTCTTTTTTCTTTTTCTCTTTTTATCCTTCTCATCTTACAAAGCCAAAGAAACCACTGAGCGCATTCCAAGGCATCTTCGAGGTATCCCAGACGATTAAATCGACATATCTCTGTAGGTTAACTTCTCCGAGAATAGATACCGTACATATTTACGTGAAAAATAATGTCAAATGTTTATCCCCCCCCCTCCCTCTCCCCCCCCCCCCAAAAATTATATATTTCGAATCTTTATTATATTTTTTATATATTTTTTAAAATAAAACATAATCGCGTAAACAATGTTGCTTGTCAAAAGAAATCTTCTGGTTTTTTTTTTTTCTTTTTTTGTAAGAACAATGATAATATCTTGAAAGGTGAGATTGAGATTAGATGAAATCTAATGATCGATATTAATCTTTTCATAAATATATTTTATTGTTGTTACATAATTTAATGAAAAATTAAATATTTATATAGGATAATTAATGATTGATTTAAATCTAATTCGTACGTTTTCGTTTACCAATGTCTGATTCATTCAACGAACAAAATTCTCAGACAATGATTTATCGTAATTCGAGGTGATGAAAAACGTGTACATCAAATTCATCGTTTTAAGAATAAATGAACTTTGAACAAGTTAATTTATCTAATTGAGATAATCTAAACGAGAAACAATACTTTTACATTAGGGTTTTTATGTATATCTCTTTCCTTTTGTCTTTCTTTCATTTTGATAAAGAATGTTCAGTGACGTACTACATTTATTTCTGTCAATGATAATTACACATTCAATGTTTGATTAGTCGATTCAAAAAAGTTGTTTTTTATTTTTTGTAATTTATATATATATATATATATATATATATATATATATATATATATATATATATATTTCAGCTTATTTAATTGATTTTATTTATTAAATATTATAATATCTTAGAAGTATATGGATTACACATAATGAGAAATTAGAAATTGATTATTTACTAAATGGTAACTAATCTTTTCGATAAATGTTCATACAAGATGAGGGATTTTCTTATTTTTTTTTTTTTTCTAAAAAGAAAGATATTGTATTTCTCATGAGTACTTTGTTTGCGAGCTTACGTCAATCTCTGCAGGATACTTCTAGAATTATTGCATTCTCAAGTATAGATTTTTTTGCCGAACAAGTAATAATGAAAACACGTCATTACTTTCCTTTTTTTTCCCTTCTTTGTAAAGAAATTATTTATCGGTAATATCTATCGATATGATGTTATCTTTTGAAACTATTAAGCAATGTGACGTGACATATTCGAAGATGCTAGAAATTGTGGATAAGAAATCTTTAGAAAATATATTTTTCGAATTATAATCTTTTATTAATTCTGTTGACCTAGATTTTTAATCTTCGTTAAGAGAACATTGTAAAATGATGCGTCGGTGGCCACGTGCATAACAAAATATATGGATATCAAACGTCAATGATATTACGTTACTCAATATAATTAAGCACGGAAAAGCATGAAAAAAGATTCACATTGATTTTTGTCGACTTTGGAAATATTTTAATAATCGTTTAATGTCGCTATATAAACGATCGAGAACGTGGATTGTAAAAGATTGATCAAATTTATTGTTATAATATTTTTCGAGATAAAATTGATTTCCACGATATATTTTGATAAGATTTTAATGATATTTTTGAATAATTAATTATTTTTTGACTGACGCACATTTTTTCAAGGAATTTAATGTTTAAAAATATAAGTTTTAATATCTACAACATTTCTTCAACAGTCATTTTGGAATTCGTGATTTTTATCGAACTTTTATTCTACGAGATATCGTACAAATTCCAAGATAATCTTTCAACAAAATGATTAAAAAAAAAACAAAAGTATAGATCAATTTCTAATAATGGCTCGCATTTTTTTTTATATACAATATGTTTTTATTTCCCGAAATTAATATATATATATATATATATATATATATATATATATATATATAGATATATATTTTTTTTTATTTGTATTTTGCAAGGAATACAACATAAAATAATATTCAAGAAGATTATTATCTTATTCGTTTAAATTTCGTTCATTCAATTTTAAGATAATTTTTTGAACAATAAAAAATATAAATCAATCGTGATTCAGTGGAATTAAATGAGATTAAAATTGATCCTTCTTTCTTAAAAAATTTTCAAAATTATCTAAAAGACAAAGAGTACATGTGTACGGGAAATAACCGAGTTCCTAGAGCGTTACACTTTTCTTTACTTTCTTTTACAACTCTTTCTTTCTTTCTTTCTTTCTTTCTTTCTTTCTCTCTCTCTCTCTCTCTCTCTCTCTCTCTCTTTCTCTCTGTTTCTCTTGATTTAACGTACATGCGACAAGAAAAATAGTGTTGTAAAATAATTAGCATTACGGTATGTTTGCTTTGAGGTCAGTTGGTCATTTAATTAGTTTGTTGGTTAGTCGATCGGTTCCTTCCTTTAGCCTTTACCAAATAAATCCTACTCGATTGTCCTTCCTCAAATAATAAGAATGACGACAAAACGAGAAGAGAAAGAGAAAGAGAAAGAGAAAGAGAAAGAGAAAGAGAAAAAAAGGAGGAGGAGGAGGATTTGTGTTAGCGGAAATGTCGTTTCGATGAGTCAGAAGTACGGAAGAAAGTTTTAGCTAGGTCTTTAACATACCTATCACCTTCGACCATACTTATACCACTTACTATACTACACTACTATGCGTATCCGTTTGGCGGAATTTCAGGCGTGACCGTACTAAGCTAGTATGCCACACGTATATATATATATATATAATACATACATATATACATGTCATACATATATGTATTATACAACATAACACGATCCCAACAGATTCACTACAAAACTACTTGTGTATTTGTATACATATATACATGTGTGTAATACGTATATATCACCCACGCGATCGAGAGTTCGCGTTTGAAAGGATTTCACTCGATGCATGTTGTCTTGTACCATCATAGGAAAGTGTCTTCTCTCTTTTTTATCGTCTTTACGAGCACCACTATAGTGGCCAAGACGCATTGCTATATAACTTTCCTCGATCGTTCATTTATTATCCTACTGTCGTCATGGATATATACCCATTCGTTATATTATTTTTATTTTTATTAAATATACAATCTTTTTATCCTTTAAATTTCTAATATCTTTCCTTTATATTGTTCTTTTTTTTAAAGTGGATATTGCAATTAGATATCGTCCAAATTGATTTTATTGTCGATAATAAACTTTCGATCTTGGAATTGTTCTTTTATGTATTTTTTTTTTTTTGTTTTTTATAGAAACGTAAGTTCTTTTTAGAGAATGAGAATCATGTGCATCTCTTAAATGAAATCTAAACTTCACAAATAGTTAGATACGTTCGGTTATACTAGTCTAAAATCATTTCATTGAAATCGCAAATATTATATGCTTGTATATGTATATACAAAGTGTAAAATTTGAAACCGATATTCTCTGAGAATCGGTAGTTATACAAATAGAATCAAGTAATGTTTACAGTGAAATAGTTTCATTCCAAACTAACGTTATACAATTTCAAAATTTGAATTGTGAAATCAATATTTCTAACGGAGGACTAACTTCTATTTCTTATACGATTGTACAAATAATCATCTCGTTGAAATTTGTTAGATATAATTATTTCTGCTTTGGTACAAATAAAATCTTTGTTAAAATAAATTCATTCGCAAGTAAGATAAATATTTTTAAAACCTACAAAAATGTATCTTCGATCAAACCAATTTTATAAAGGAACGATTTGTGTAAAATACTTAACGGTAGAATAAACAAACAAAAATTTATAATAGTTGGAATTCTTTATCGAATTTTTTAAGATAAATCATTTTGATAACAAGATAAATGTTATATTCTAAAGATAAACATGTGTCATTGATTAGAGTGATATAAAATAATAAATTTTTGTTGAATTTCAACAATAATTAAGTTAAGTAAGTTATTCCTAACAAGGAAATGACTTTTTGATGAATATTTATTGATATGTACATATATCGAGAGAAAGAAAAAGAAAGGAAAACAAGAATCATAGATGAAAACAGTAGACAAAATTAGTGCAAGTCGTGCACTCTGATGACCGAGACTGACCTACTTATTTACATAGAACACTGACCAGTCCGCCCACGTTCCTTTCAAATACGAATCCAAGGTAGGTTCAATGTCGTCTCCGTGATGTGAACAGACAGTGAAATACACACGTGTTTCTATACACGCACTTAAAACACTCACGTACACACACATACAGACAAACATTGACACTCACACTATAAGAAAGGTGATGGGCAAAGTATTCATGTTCGTGGTATGGCCATATTGAAGGTATTTGCTTAGCGGTCCGTTAGTCAGCTGACGCGTTCGAGGAAAATCCAAGGTATATCTTTCCTTTACCCATTACCGTTCATTGATAATTTTGAGGTCACTTTTATGACATGTATCTTATTAGTGTGACGAAACACTATAAAATATTACTACGAATTTCTTTGAATATACATTAGTTGACTATCTTATCAAATGATTGAAAGTTAACTTTAATTTGTGTCCTAATTTTTGTTTTTGTTTTTTAACTATTTTAATAGAATATAAAGTAGATTAGAATAATAATGAAGTACTTACTACTTGGTAAAAATTGTGGTACGTAAATGGGATTGGCTATCGTGACGTGTATCAAAACGCTACAAAGCGAAATGATGATCCAACTTAATCTGCGATGACTCCACATCTGAAATTGGAAATGAGATATGCATATAGATTTGTTTTTGTTTTTTTAAACATCTATTTCTTGATTGTAGAAATATTGTTTCTTTTTATTTGGTTAAAATTTATCTTTGATAATATTTTTATCGATAACAATGATAAATAATTAGAAAATTTTGAGTAATTAATAATCATAGCTATGAGAAATAAAAATTATAAGTCATAATAAGCTGAATAAAATGTATATGTACGAAAGTTAATAAGATGCAAATTTCCTCGACCGTGACATAGAACAACGTCAATCACTTCTAGTGATATTATATTCCTGAGAATATTCCCAGGAGATTATCCACGCGATCTGTCATTCGTTCGTAATCATGGCAACGTAATCTCATGCGAATGTACATACACATGCATATTTTTTATTTTTATTTCTTTTTTTCAAATATATCGTGCGACATCCTGCTAAGAGTAGTCACTCAAGTTTCTTGACTTTCGCTCGTCGTGTCTATCAAGAATACTTCTATCTTTTTTTCTTTCCTTCAAAAAATTTCTAATAATTTGTTCTGAAGAACAAAAAAATGAGAAAAAAATATTCCAAAAAATGACACAAGTTTTAATTTTATTTTCGAATTAAAACGTACATCTATCATGAACGCTCCCCACTCGTTTGTCAGTCTTGAAAATGAAAGAACATCGATCTCAATTTCATTAATATTTAAAATACGTAACTTATACAGAGAGTTATGTTACATATGTATATATATGTATGTATTTGGGAAGTATATAAAGAAGGAATCGACCATAAACGAAGGCAGATCGATCTCCAACAAAAGTTGATCCATCCAAGTAGAAAAAAAGATCGAGCACCTAACAGATAGAATAGATCATCAAAAGATCAATGATTCTTTTTTTCTTTCTTTCTTTCTTTTTCATCTTCTGCTTATATTTTTTCGTTTTTCTTTTTTTTTTTTTTTTTTTTTAAACGAGATACATATCATAATTAGCGAGAGTATTTTTTAATGGAGAACTTTTGCACGATGATGGCAAAGACTTGTATAAGGTTGTTGTAAGTTGAATGACCGGTACGAGAAAGACATTCGTTTGGCGTGATCATTCAGCAGGTCGATGGTACGTTGAACCGACAACGACGATGACGACGATGATGATACCGAAGGAGGAAGAAGGAGGTCGATCAAGACAACTGTTTTGTTTCCGGCCATTTTTCATCAAACTATTTTCAATTTCAACTAACAAAGAATTTATAATGTAGAATCACATGGACAAACAATTTAAAAAAGGAACCAACACTTTCTATCAACAGTTTAACATCTAAATGAACCTATTATCAAGAATAACAAAAAGTCTTTTCTTATTTTCAATTATTAATTTTATCCAATTTCACATGAACAAAATTAAAAAAGAAAACATCACGTCTATTGTCTTAATTAACTCGGAGTTGAAGAAAAATTGAAGATTTTTAAATGTCAAAAGTCTCGATAGTTTGCATGATATTTGTTAAATCCAAAAATTAATTGGAAGAGGTGGGGGAAAATGTATACCATCCATTGTCAGATATTAGATAGATCAATCATGTTTTAGATCAAGTGATTCTCAGTGAACACTCTTGTCGATGGTCAGGTAAATTAAAATGCATCCTTCCTACTACTACGAATGTATGTATATTGAGGGCCGAGATACTGTTATTTCAGGGTCGACTTAGATCGATCGGGTGTTCTTCTAACGCTAAGCGTGAGTCTAGAGTATGCTAGAGGCATACATACACATATATATATATACTATATTCATCGTTCGAATACGTTGACCCACATGTAGGAAAACACGGATAGTATAACGGCTTTAATGAGATGTTTGAAAGTGATAGCATTGTCCAAATCAAAGAAGAATTATTTGAAAAAGTTCTAATTACGAACTATCATAAAATATTTCAAGACACGATCAACAAGTGTCCAGTTTTGGAGTCCAGTTTTCTATGAAAATTTGAATGAGAGACTATACCGAAAGATAGATAAAAGGAAGTGCAATGGATATAATTAAATCAACGTTTAAAACTTGCTCTTGTTTACGAAGAGGAAATGATAAAAACCGTTACAGTTATCCTAAGGCATTAATTCGGCTGGATGAAGCAACGAATACCGGAGCCAAGCCTTACGGCTTGTCGATGGTCAGGTTACAAGATTCCTCTTCTTTTCTCATACCATCTCGACAGTCTTTCAACAGTTATCTTTCTGGAAAATAAAATCCCCATTTTAACTTGCAATTAGATGACAATCTCTTTGATAAATTAACCTAAGTTTTATTCTTTTTCTTCTTCTATTTTTTATTTATTTATTTATTTATTTTTTTTTTTTTTTTTGACTATTAAAGCCGAAGTTCACGTATTTGGACAAAAAAAAAAAAAAAAGAAGAAAAAAGAACGTTCGTTCGTGAATAACAGCTCGAGCAAGAGTTAACGGTATACGCCACTTTCATTTGTACGCACACGTATCTAATGCGAACGCAAGACATGTGGGTTGCTGGCACTGTGAAAGAACAGTTCTTTCGATGAAAATCAGAGCCTTTTTTTCTCTCTATTTCTCTATTAAATTCAAGCCAAAACATGTAGGACCGTTAAATTTCAATTAACCTTTATCGTAAATTACTAACATAGGAGTATGATCGAAGATACGTGGAATCAATGATGAAATTTAAACGAAATGCATCTATGGTTGTTTACGTAAGTGTATTATATGCACGTGTGTTTCTCTGATTTATAGGCACATACAAACATACATAGATAGATATTATAGGTGTATAGGTTGTTGTTAGCAATAAATTGAAAAAGGTCGTAAATAAAGAGAAAAGGATTTTTACGGTTTAAATCTTTCATGAAGGAATCACATCGAAGAGGAGAAGAGAAAATTGATACCTAACTTAATGAAGGAAACAACAACCAGCATTCTCTCCTCTGTTCGACTCGTGAAAGTCGAATTCGACTTCGAAAGGGGCAAGCAAGAGTATGGTACCGCTATTCGTGAACGACATACGGTTTACCTGGTCGTCGTGCTAACACTGCTGGTGTGCGGTGTGCGTAACATCGAGGACGTATCGAAAGTCGGTTCATTTCGAAAATTCAACAGAACGTTTATAACTCAAACGTTGTTCGTGTTTAATTGACGTTAAATGGTTATTCTTTCGACTGTATTGTTTCAAACGAATATTTATAAATGAAATACGTTTTTTAGAGGAGACAACAACAAAATAATAATGAAATATCAAATTACCAGCAACAAGAGCGATCAGCCAAGAAATCTTAATTGATTGTTAAATAACAAATTGGAGCGGTTTTTGTTGTTGTTTTTATTGTTATTCGTTTCCCAATCACTCGCAGCTATCATTTGAAATTCATCGATTTGAAACGACAAATAAATAAAAATATTTATATTCTAACTGTTTTGAAATTTCTTGAGAAATAATAAGTACACGCGTGTAATAGAATTTAATGAAATTAATTTTGGTTAAATGACACAGACATTAAATTCAGATACACTTTAATTTAATTGTCATTAGATATCAATTTCAAAATCATTTATCAATCTTTCAACGAGATATTTTTCATATGTTGTTGTACTCTTTTTAAATAGTACAAATCTTAGAGTTGGATACAGAATCTTACCTCGATCGTTATCAGCCGACGAATTAGACTATCGCGGATGATACTGGGATTTTCCGTCAGACTTGGGTCATCCTACCCGAACGAGTAAGCAGCCAAGAGAGAGAGAAAGAGAAATATTGCAGTCCTTTATCTTTGAAGAATCTTCTTGGATCTTCCTAGTTGATTCACCAAGAACTATCTTACTTAAATCGCGCGTTTTTCTGTGACTACACGTGACTTGTTGGCATACGTCAACAATCAAATTCAATATGCAAAGCACTAATATGATAATCCGTCAAAAAAATTCAAAAAAATAAAGTAAACACCTTTATGCTCAGGTTGACCCAAAGTGAGAAAAAAAGAGAGAGAGAGAGAAATTTATTATATACATATGTATATGAATATATGCATATAGAGAGAATTTCGCGTTAGTTGAAGACGAACCCTGGGACGATGCGTTCTCGCGAGTATTTCTTCGTTTACACCGGTCACTCTTCTCTCTTGCCGGTGTATCATCAAACTGGTTTGGTCTCTCTGTCTTTCTCTCTCTCTACTCTCGCAAGTTGTGGATCAGCGAGCACACCTGGGTTCGTCGGTGCTGTCTCGATCTTGCTCTTGACTCAACTCCGCGTGCACGAATCCGATTCACAAGGCACCATTCCTTCTCCTGTGCAGGCGCCTCCCTACCTTTTTACCTTCCTTTCTACTCTTCTTCTTTATTTCTTTTTCTTTCTTTTTCTCTTTCTCTTTCTCTTTCTCTTTCTCTTTCTCTTTCTCTTTCTCTTTCTTTACCTTAGCTCTCATCCGACACGACACTGTAAATATACAAAAGGCCTGACTAAAGTGTGGGGCAATTCTCTTTGGTAGACCATAGCAGGTTCCTCGCTTTTCACGCTGATTGGGACTCTACCACCGACTCCGTGGCAAGGTGGTGGCAATGACCGTTCTCCTCCATTCTTTCCTCTCCCTTCTACTTTACCTTACCTTCTCTTCAACCTTCTATCTCTTTCTCTGTCTCTTCTTTTTTATTTCTTTTTCTTTTTTCTTCTATCGTTTCACCACTCTCCTACCAACTACTTCCATTTCTTTTGGTTCTTTTTTCCTATCTCTTTCTCTCTCTTTCTCTCTCTTTCTCACACACATTTTCCCCTCTTTCTTTCTTACTATCCTTCTTAAGACATATCGTTCTCATTAGAAGTCCCTAAGAACTCACGTTACTTTTCTATCTCTTTCCTTAACGACATCCTTCTCTCTCTTCTCTCTCTCTCTCTCTCTCTCTCTCTCTCTTTCTCTCTCAATTCATGTACACATTTTGTAGAATTGTGTTCTTTCAATTATCTACTTTTCACCCAAAGCTAGTAAAATGTCAACTTAACTATACAATCAAATCTTGACCATTGAAGAACAGATGAATACATCAAATATTTATTTAAATACAACCCTGACATGAGATAACCATCTATTATCTGTGACTTACCATAAGAAATGAACTTTGTTTATACCAGTAAACTGGTATTACTCCCTCTAGCATCTCCCATTCATAGATCTGTCAAACAACTATATCTGTAGTTCTATATTATTAGCAAATAATATAGCAGGATATCCTCTTTGCTGGAAATTACCATAAAAATCATATACTAAAAAGTTTCAACATTATCTTATCCATGATGCAGTTGTACAATTTATAAAATCAATTTTAGGCAATGAACTTTTTTACTAGGTCATTTTTTCATTATTTCTACAACAGAAGCATGATAAAATATTCAATTAGAAATACTCAATAAGCTAATTGTCAAGATACCTAGTATTCGTTAGACTTTCATTAATACTAACTTTATGGAACATATCATTGTGACTTATTTAGAATTTCATAAGGAAAATTACAGAAATCATTTACATTGTTTTTTTCTCTTTTATCACATATTCTGAGTATTCGAACGACCTATTAAAACAAGAAACACAGCCATAAGGTTCCTAATCATTGTATTAATAAATAGTCATCTCATATAGGAAATGTTAAAGTTAACTGTTCCTAGTAATAATATGGGGATAGTAAGGGAGGGATAAAACAAACAAAAAAAACATAAAAAAGAATAATACTTATTTAGCAGAAAGCTATAAAATCAGCTGCGTAATGCTATAAATCAGCATCAGTGATAAGAACCGATAAGGAGAGGTAAAATAAAAGAAAAGCTAAAAAGCTCAAAGGGATATATCGAGAAGGCTTAACCGAGAGAACCCCCATGCGAAAACTCTTATCATCCAGTGCCTCTCAAATGGAGTGGAAATCGGTAGTTAGATAAAATGAATAGCTAACCAACCCCGTTTAGTTGAACTTGACAATATTTTGTTGAACTTCAGATCGTTCTCCATCTTTTTCTATATCTTTACTTTCTTCAATATAAATGATAGATAATTTCTAACGACCGATATTAACATTTGAGAAACACTGTGTATTATCAATCCTCGTTGGTTTTTAAGCGAACAGTTATGAAACATATGTCTGCCAAAAAAAAAAAATTTTTACCTAGGATACATTTTATGGCCAATACGAATTATTTTATCTGCTATAGGTCAACTTCTATGACGGTTCTTTTTTTTTTTTATTGATATTAGAATTAATTAAATACCGCACCAATGTGTATCAATAATAATCATATGCAATAGGGGGAAAAAGATGACAACATCGTAGCATCGATAGGGAAAATAGTTCTTTACACAAGAAACAAAAAATGATTTTCAACTGAAATAATAAAAAATTGGAAAGAAGAAAAATAAAACAATATATTTAGGGTTTACTGTTGTTATTACAGTTGCACTGACAAATATAAATGAGCATATATATATATTTATATAATATTTTAACACACACAACAGACTATTTTAATAAAACAATGAAGGAATAAATAATAAAATATAATTATAAAGAAACTAATTGATTATCCACACACGTAAAAGATTAATCACACAAACTCATATAATACCGAAATCAATAAAAATGTGAAGTTCTCATATCGAGGCGAGTTTTTCACATTATTAATAATAATTCTTTCGATAGGTCCCTTTTGTTACATTAATGACAATATCGAAAATTTTCTATTTAACGTTGTCATTGAAATATTCATCAGGAGGATCCTCTTCCTCCTTTTTTTCCTCTAATGCAACCTACGCGTTAAGGATTAGAGATTTCTTGCTAACAACTGAATTGCTGCTTTTCTCTTCTATTTTCGACTGGGTTGCAACTTTATCCCAGTCTCGTTATCTCTATTCAAAAGTTTAGCCGTATAAGCTTGAAAAAAAAGAAGAAGAAAAAAAGCTCATTCCTTTTGGCAATCATAAAATCGACGATTTAAATTCTCGATGACTTCATTTAGAATTTTATGACAGAATGCAAGTTATCAAATATTTTCTTTGATCTATGTTGATACAAAAAAAAAAAAAACATCGAACGTTTCCGATCGAGTTTAAGTAAGAAAAGAACAAAAAATTAACTTCTCAAATACGACATTTATAACTGGATATTAATCAAGAAGAAAAAGAAAGAAGAGTAAAGAAAATGAAATTGAAAAAGAACAAAAATAAGGGGGGGCTTAGTTCATTTCGTCGCGAAAGTTTTATCTCTTATAAACGATAATCCGGATTTTCATATTTAATCGCAATTATTAAATGAAATGTACTTTTTAAGCTCATTCTCAGTTATATTAAATCGTTATATAATCGTTTGTTTTTATTTTATTTAATGAAATCCTTCATAAATTATTTTATACAAAAATATATATATATATATAAGATTTGACAAAGAAAATGTTGCACTTTAGATGAGATAAAAATAAATGATATGAATTGTTAGAGTTGAAAACTCATTAATTTATTACTTTATTATTAATCCAAAATAGTTATGCATAATACGTATTAACGTAAGTAGTTATTTTCATTTAGATACACTGAAAGAAGTTGAAGAATGGGTGGGATGATGAATGAGATAAATTCTTACGAATGTAAAAAGTATGCACAAGTATAAAAACGTAGTAGATAGTTACATTCATTTAGAGATACTAAAAAAGAAGAAAGAAAAGGTGAGGGATGAGGGATAAGAGTTGAGGTTGGAGCTTGGGGAGAGATCGAGGAAGAAAGATATCCATATATGGTTGAACAACGACGGTGAAAGGGGGTGTTCTATTCCGTTGTTGGTGGGGCTGGAGTTCGAGGATTGGCTGCGCGAAAGGCGACCTGCAATCGAGGGGATGCGTCGAAAGGGTGCGTTCACAAGTATATATACTCGTGCCGGTGGCATTAGCGGGCGATCTGAACTTCTGAAAGGTTTAACCGTACCTACAGGAATATATTTTAAGTGATAATATACGAGAATATATACAAATTTTTCAAGTATAACCAACAACAAAATTTAAATATATATATATTTATATATATGGTAGATAATTATTAAAAGAAAATATTAATCAACAACAAAAACAAATTAACAAGTGTTCTTTCTTTGGGGGAAAAAAAAAATAAATAAAAGAATATATTAGAATTCAAATTCGAGGATTTTTTCGTATCAGATTAACAAGTTTGTTCGATAATTTTCGATCGGTGAGTAAAGTGATTCTCGAGATCGTTGAAATTTGTGCGACCATTGTATTTTTTTTTTTTTCTTTTTCTTCTTCTTCTTGTTTTTTTTTTTTTTTTTTATGTTTTTTTTTTGGACAGGGAATGGTGGCCAGGTGTTTCTATATATCCTTTTATTTTTTTGTTTGTTTTCCTTTTTTTATTTCTTTTGCATTGTTTTTTATTTCTTTTTTTCTTCATCGACTTGTGCGACGAGAAAAATATAACAGTGAGAGTTTGTTAATTCGTGTAAACAAAATTAAAAAAAAGAAACAAATTCGTGAACTGGATATCAAAATATATAAAGGTGGTTTCTTATTTAAAAAAAAAATAAAAAATAAAAAAATTGGTCGAGCTTTAAACTAACGAAAGTGATGATATTTTTTTTTTATTCTCATTTAATGCAATTTTTAAAATTATTCAAAAGAATCATCAAAATTTATTCATTTTTATTCGCTTAAAAGTTTCGGTTTCTTCGGATTTTTTTGGTCTGTTTTCTCTCTCTCTCTCTCTCTCTCTTTCTTTCTCTTTCGATTCATCAGTCGAAATAATGAATTATCTATCGAGCTTTTAATTAGTCATTTATCTTTTCAATCTAGTAAACTTTAATGAAGTGAATAAACTCGTAAGATTTAGTTAATTCTTCGGCTTGAAGTGAAAATTCTTAATGAATGTTTTAATTGAAATTAACGAGAACTTGTCACTTGTCAAAGTACCACTTAAATTCTCTTGCAATTGGCGCGAACAAAATTTCCATTAATTTTATTTAAAACTATACGTAAGAGAGAGAGAGAGAGAGAGAGAGAGAGAGAGAGAGAGAGAGAGAAAGAGAAAGATAGAAAGAAATAAAAGAATAAATAAAATGAATAAATGAATATATGGGAATAGCTGGTAAACGTTAAATGAAATTTCAACGTGAATGTGTCACCCTGTCATTTCACATTTCGCTTGCACACAAGCAATTTATTTAAATATTACCTTTTTCACCTTCTCCCTTCCCCCCTTATTCATTTTTTTTTAAATATTTTTTTTTGTTTATTTTTTTTGTTTCACCCAACGAAATATTCTTCTCGCCTATATCAATGTGACAGTTTGAATCATTGAAATTCCTTCTTTTTTTTTGTGTGTGTTACGCGGCTGATATTTTAACGAAACGAAAAATTGAAAAAAAAAAGGGCAAAAAGTGAAAGAACAAAAAATTAAATAATTAACATATCTATTTTTATAAACAATCAAAAGATAAAACAAAAGTGTAACGTTTTGAGCTTATCGATTTAAAACTCGAATCTTGTTATCCTCATTCCATTTAATTAAACGGTCAAAAGAATCAACATCAATGGGACGGGAAAATGTTCATGGGGGAATAAATTTGTCGAATGAATTTACGTGTTGATGAAATTTAAAACAAAAAATAAAAAGAAAAGAAAAGAAAGATTGAACTCTCTGACGAATGAAACCGTAAAAAAAATCGATTTATGATTTTTAAAAATATATACATTGTTTTATTATTTGTAATATTGTTCATTAGAAAGAGAAAGAGATAGACAAAGAATAGAAAACCATTTTTTTATACTGAAATTATCATTCAACAATATTTTATTTTGTTGAATTTCTTTTTTTTTCTTTTTTCTTCTTTTTATTTCTTTTTTCTTCCAACCTTTCATCCGCTATATAAGTTCTTGCAATTTCATGAAAAAACGATCGATCTATGAAGTGGACCTGAGCTGGGTAACCACAAACGTGCAATATTGTCCCGTTAAGAGGTTGTAAAAATGCTATAATTAATTCGTTCAGTCGCTTGACCTGTATTATACGAAAGTTTCAATCTTCACATTGAACCTTTTCTTTATAATCATCCTATCTTTAAGTCTTACTTCTTTTTTTATTTCTCATGCTATATATATATATATATATAAATGATTTTAATATTTTTAATTAATTATCTTAAATAATATAAAAATTTAAATAAAAATACTTACTGCAAGGAATCGGGTTAGTTTTTATTTTATTTTATTTTATTTTATTTTATTTTATTTTATTTTATTTTATTTTATTTTATTTTATTTTATTTTATTTTATTATATTTTATTTTATTTTATTTTATTTTATTTTATTTTATTTTATTGTTGTATTTTTTTTATTGTTATTATTTCATTTTCAAACAGATTTGTTATTATCAATATCGAAGGGAAAATGAATACCTAGAACTATCGACAAAGTTATTTGTCGGACTAGAGAAACGTGGTGGTAGAAGCAACAGGTAACTTTGAAATCGAGTTTCCATCCACATGGTTCTTACATACTATTGTATAATATATTGAATTTCACTAGCTTTTACCGTCTATTGATTTTAACCAATCGATTTGTGAAATTTCTCGTTGAACATTTTTCCATGTTCCATATTCACGCGTAAAGATTTTATCGGAAGAAGTTGATTATTTATATTGAAATATTTTAAATCACACATTGCAAATACACACATACAATATATATAAAAAACAAAAATTGAAAATATAAATGATAAATAATGAATTGAATTTGATTTTTACAGTAGTCAAACTTTCATCTTTCGTCTACGTCTACTTAAAAAAAAAAAAATAAAAAGAATCTAAGATGAAATCTTTCAATCTTGTAATACTTGTTACCATTTTTGGTATAACCATAATCCAATGCGAATCAGAACCAATGTCTTTACCGATGAAACCTAGAGTTTTTACAAGTCCGGAAGAATTGCGAAAATATGTAGATCTCGTGAAAGATCATTATTTGTATAATGGAAAGGCAAGGTAATATCCGTCGATGATTTAATCATATTTTTCCTCGTCAGTACACTTTAATACAGAATTTTGATAAAAATATTATATTATAAGAAAAATAATAATTGGTTTTAATTAACAACTAATTCTTAATATATTATGGTAAAATATAAATGATATTTTTGATTAAAATTAATAAAACAACGTGAGAGTTGATAAAGGATAAAAATGTAAATGAAAAAAAAAATGGTTTAATCTTCATTATATATATATATGTATATATATTTTTATACAGGTATGGAAAAAGGGGAGGAATAAATACATTACCCGAATATTATTTAGGATATCCATGGAATAATTTGAGATTTCTACCCGATATTCACCATAATTATCAACAACTAAAGGAAGATAAAAGCAAACCAATTACGGGACAAGTTATTCGTAACTTTCAGGATTCTGATTTGAGTAAAGAAATATTTTTAAATAATCCAGCAGTAAACTATAGTGACATGATTGATAAATATTACGACGATACTGAGTAAACGCACAGGATTGTATGAATTTTCGATGTTGGAAACGTTCTAAGTTTAACTATTTCTTTGAAGGCGTCGTATTTTATTTCACAACTAGTCAAAGTAATGACAGTTTTATCAAACTAATGACAGGCAAAACTAATCCACTTTTACACCTCGCACTTAGATGCTTCTATGATGGAAAATATAATTGATTTAACATTTATTTTCATTCTGTAAGAATTTTTTTAATATCATCGTAATTTAGCATAAAATTAAACTCATTTATATCAAAGTTACGACAATTTGGAAATAAAAAAGAATAAAACGAGATTAATTGATTAACAATTTAAATTAATAAAGTGCATATGCAAGATTTAATTATCAATAAAATAACAATTGATTTTTGGTATTAAAGATACTGTTTGAGATGGTATTAAAAAAATAAATAAATAAGGAATGATCTAGGATTATGTGGATTGTATAATATTATTAAATACGCTTTATTAAAAAGATCTTCAAAGTTCTGTGTTCTTAAATAGGAAGTTAAATTTGAAATTAAAGAAGATTATAATTCGTTGCTGTGAATATGTATGGAAATATAAGATTAATGAAAAGTTAAATAAATCTTTATTTAATCAATACAATAAGATTATTGGAAAAACAGTCAATTTTTCCTAAATATAATAAATGAATGTTTAAAAGCATTATTTGAAACAAAATTTAATATATCACTTATACAATTTTAAATAATGATATAGGCTGAAATAATTTTTAAAAAAATATACTTAAATAATAAAAGTAATAGAATTAATTCTCAATATATGCAACACAATGTAATTATAAATTCAATTAATATATTATAAATTTAAATCTCTATTACAACAGGTACTTCGTATTTCGCTTCAAAGAATAATAATTATAAGTATTCGATAGTAATATAAAATAGAATCGTTCGAAAAATTTCTGAATTATTGATTGATCGTTTTATTGTTCTCAATAAAGAAATAAGAAAATAAGAGAAAAAATACGACCGAGGATCTCTGATATCGTAATACATATTAAATATTCAATCTTTTTTTCTTTTTTTTTTTTTTACAAATTGACTTATGCATTCACACAGTTAACATTTTCCGGATAATCACATATATTCAATTTTGGATTGAAATGTAATCCTGGCGGGCATTTAAAGCAAACTATTTTACCATGAATACATTTACAAAACTGTGAACAATTAGATTCGTGGGCCAAATATTCTACTTCACCGAAGTTACGACAATCTCTTGTAACAGGTTATACAACCACATCTTTAAAAATATCTGCTAAATCTTGACCTATGTCAACTTCATCTTGAGGTTTGCTTTCACATTTAGCATTTTCTGGCAAATCACAGATATTCAAACGTGGGTTGAAATGTAAAGTTGGTGGACATTGATGAAGTATTTTTTGTCCTCTGTTGCACTTATAGAAGAGAGAGCAATTTGTTTCGTGAGGAATGTGAACCAATTTGTTATAATCATCAGCTGGACATTCGGTTGGTGCGCGAACAGAATCCGACGAAATTTGTGCTACATCCTCTGTTAATTCTTGATCTATATAAACTTCCTCTTGAGGTTTGCTTTCACATTTAGCATTTTCTGGCAAATCACAGATATTCAAATGTGGGTTGAAATGTAAAGTTGGTGGACATTGATGAAGTATTTTTTGTCCTCTGTTGCACTTATAGAAGAGAGAGCAATTTGTTTCATGAGGAATGTGCACCAATTTCTCATGATCATCTGGTGGACATTCTTTTGGTGCCCGAACAGAATCCGATGAAATTTGTGCTGTATCATCTGATAATTCTTGATTAACTTCCACTTCATTACCTGATTTGATCGTACAATTAGCAAATTGTGGTAGATCACATACTTGTAATACTGGATTAAAGTGTAAGGTAGGTGGGCATTGATGAAGAACTTTTCTACCTTCGTCACACTTGTAAAATAGTGTACAGTTTGTTTCGTGCGGCAAATGTACTACCTCGCCAGAGTCATGTGCTGGACAATGATCTGGAATACCTGGTTTTGTAGGACGAGGACGTTTTGTCGTTGATTGAACAAGTGATTCACCTGATGAATGTTCTTCTATTTCTTGTGGTTCATCTACATCTTTATTTGGTTTGCTTGTACAGTTGGCAAATTGTGGCAAATCGCATACTTGTTTTACTGGATTGAAATGTAAGGTAGGTGGGCATTGATGAAGAACTTTCCTACCTTCATCACACTTGTAAAATAGTGTACAGTTTGTTTCGTGTGGCAAATGTACTACCTCGCCAGAGTCATGTGCTGGACAATGATCTGGAATACCTGGTCTATTAGTACTAGGGCGTCTTGTTGTTGTTGTAACTTGCGATGTTGGAGGTTTAGTTTCTATTTCTTCTTGTCCGTCTACTTCATCGTTTGGTTTGCTCTTACAGTTGGCAAATTGTGGCCAATCGCATACTTGTTTTATTGGATTGAAATGTAAAGTTGGTGGGCATTGATGAAGAACTTTTCTACCTTCGTCACACTTGTAAAATAGTGTACAGTTTGTTTCGTGTGGCAAATGTACTACCTCGCCAGAGTCATGTGCTGGACAATGATCTGGAATACCTGGTCTATTAGTACTAGGGCGTCTTGTTGTTGTTGTAACTTGCGATGTTGGAGGTTTAGTTTCTATTTCTTCTTGTCCGTCTACTTCATCGTTTGGTTTGCTCTTACAGTTGGCAAATTGTGGTAAATCGCATACTTGTTTTACTGGATTGAAATGTAAGGTAGGTGGGCATTGATGAAGAACTTTTCTACCTTCGTCACACTTGTAAAATAGTGTACAGTTTGTTTCATGTGGCAAATGTACTACCTCGCCAATGTCATGTGCTGGACAATGACCTGAAATAGCTGGTCTATTAGTACTAGGGCGTCTTGTTGTTGTTTTTACTTGCGACGTTGGAGGTTTAGTTTCTATTACTTCTTGTCCGTCTACTCCATTATCTGACTTTTTGGTGCAGTTTACATTTTGTGGGAGATCACACACTTGCAATTTTGAGTTGAAATGTAGTCCTGGCGGGCATGGAAGAACAACTTTTCTACCTTCATCGCACTTGTAAAAAAGCGAACAATTTGTCTCGTGTGGCAAATGTATTACCTTACCGTTGTCATGTTCAGGACAATGATCTGGAATTTCACCTGGTTTTGTTGTACTAGGGCTTTCTGTTGTTACCGGAACATGTGGTTCTAGAGATGTAGTTTCCTTTTCTTGACTTCCGTCTCCATTGCCTGGCTTATTTGTGCAGTTTACATTTTGTGGTAAATCACATGCTTGCCATTTTGGATTAAAGTGTAGGCCTGGCGGACATGGAAGAACAACTTTTCTACCTTCGTCACACTTGTAAAACAGCGAGCAATTTGTCTCGTGTGGTAAATGTACTACTTCGTCAGTGTTATGTTCAGGACAATGATCTGGAATTCCACCTGGTTTCTTAGTACTAGGGGGACTTGTTGTTTTAACTTGCGATGTTGTTAATTTATTTTCTATTTCTTCTTGTCCGTCTACTTCATCGTTTGGTTTGCTTGTACAGTTAGCAAATTGTGGCAAATCGCATACTTGTTTTACTGGATTAAAATGTAAGGTAGGTGGGCATTGATGAAGAACTTTTCTACCTTCGTCACACTTGTAAAATAGTGTACAGTTTGTTTCGTGTGGCAAATGTACTACCTCGCCAGAGTCATGTGCTGGACAATGATCTGGAATACCTGGTTTCGTAGGACGTTTTGTCGACGATTGAGCAAGTGATTCACCTGATGAATGTTCTTCTATTTCTTGTGGTTCATCTACATCTTTATTTGGTTTGCTTGTGCAGTTGGCAAATTGTGGTAAATCGCATACTTGTTTTACTGGATTGAAATGTAAAGTAGGTGGGCATTGATGAAGAACTTTATTTCCTTCAACACATTTGTAAAACAATGTACAATTTGTTTCGTGTGGCAAATGTACTACCTCGCCAGAGTCATGTGCTGGACAATGATCTGGAATACGTGGTTTCGTAGGACGTTTTGTCGATGATTGAGCAAGTGTTTCACCTGATAAATTTTCTTCTATGTCTTGTTCTTCGTTTAGTTCTTTATTTGGTTTGCTTGTGCAGTTGGCAAATTGTGGTAAATCGCATACTTGTTTTACTGGATTGAAATGTAAAGTAGGTGGGCATTGATGAAGAACTTTATTTCCTTCAACACATTTGTAAAACAATGTACAATTTGTTTCGTGCGGCAAATGTACCACCTCGCCAGAGTCATGTGCTGGACAATGATCTGGGACTCCTCTAGGATTTATTGAGGCTGCGTTAAATAATTTATCAACTGCTTGCGATAAAGAATCATGTGTTTTTGAAGATATAGGAGCTATATCAATGTTTCTGGTCTCTTCATTTTTATTCTTGCAATTTGCATTTTCTTGTTTTACGCATACCTGTAAATCCCAGCAATTGTTTTTTATAAAGACTATTTCTTAGTGATTTTATTCAATATAAAAATAAGCATATCCAATGAAATGATATTTATTGAACTTATAAAAAAATTTATTAATAGTTAAATTGTTTTTTTTTATATATATATACGTTTTACTATTTGTTTTTATAGACTATGTAAAAAATTTATTTTAAATTCGAGCCTTTCTCGAGACTAAAGTATTAAGAAAAAAATTGATATTTAATTGGTTATTTTATAAACTCTAGTTATATTCTTTTGATACAAAATATTATGGCTAATTAATATTTTAATTAAGGAAACATATTTTAAATTGTTTTATAGTTTGACTTATAGATGAAATATTATCTCATAATTATACTGAATTAAATCGCAATAGCAGTTTTACAATGACAATGTTTAATCGTTTGACAAAATCACAAGGTTTGAATGAAAATATATATAATAATGATTATTTATTAGAATGTTATTTCAGACTAAATACAGAACATAAAATATTGTGTTAATAATAGCGTTATTGGAACAAATAAATGTAATGTAGTGTGTTAGTATTAGTTATAATATTTCGAAAACTGCGCTAAGGATAGATACACAACGTAGATTTATATATTATAATAAGCCGATGAGTTAAATAACAATAGATATGATAATAATGTTAGTATATTAAATCTAATTAGATATTAGTAACATGTGCTGAATTTCATTTTACTTTTGTCCTTCATGTATGTTGTTGCTCAATAAGAAATGAAAACTTTTAATCAATTTATTTAAAAAAAAAAAAAGAAAAATAATAAATTGACATAGAATTTGAGTATTCCTTAGTTTATAACATTCAAGTCAATAATTAAATAATGATAATGAAAAGGATCATGTTGCTAGGGATGAAAATAAATTGAAATTGTTAAATCTTGAATAATTTGAAAAACCATGTGTCAATTTTTATAGTTTGGCTCGAAATAATTTTTCGAAACAGGCTTTGGTTAATTTTGGTTGACAATTGGCTTCACTGGGATCGGTGCAAATATTTGCTGTTCGCTTCCAATATTTGCCGGATGGACAATATTGCAAAATCAATTCATTATTTATGCACTTATAGTATGCATCACATTGACATTCATGAGGGCTGTAAGAACCTTCTTCGCATACTCGTGGATGATAATTTGGACATTTTGCTGATGATGGATCTGTACAAATATTTTGTATTCTGTTCCAATGTAATCCACCTGTACAAGTCTTCTTTACGAATTGATTATTTTCGCATCTGTAATATACTTCACATATATTATCGTCCGGTTTGTAAGTACCTTCGTCGCAAATTTTCGGATGATAATTTGGACAATTTGCTGATGATGGATCGGTACAAATATTTTGTATTCTGTTCCAATGTAATCCACCTGTACAAGTCTTCTTTACGAATTGATTATTTTCGCATCTGTAATATACTTCACATATATTATCGTCCGGTTTGTAAGTACCTTCTTCACAAATTTTTGGATGATAATTTGGACATTTTGCTGAATCTGGATCGGTACAAATATTCTGTATTCTGTTCCAATGTAATCCACCTGTACAAGCCTTCGTAACGAATTGATTATTTTCGCATTTGTAATATATTTCGCATATCTTATCGTCCGGTTTGTAAGTACCTTCTTCACAAATTTTTGGATGATAGTTTGGACAATTTGCTTTGTCGGGTGTTGTGCAATAATTATGTGTACGATCCCAATGTAATCCGCTTGAACATCTTAGTTTGACATATGTATTATTTTGACATTCGTAATATATATCGCATTCCGTTTCGTCAGCCTTGTGAGCACCTTCGTCGCAAATTTTTGGATGATAGTTGGGACATTTTGCTCTATCAGGTAATGCACACAATTTATTATATCTATCCCAGTGTAATCCATTTTCACATTCCTTTAATACCAATTGATTATTTATGCACTTGTAATATAAGTTGCATTTACAATTATGAGGTTTTGTAGAACCTTCGTCGCAAATTTTCGGATGATAATTTGGACAATGTGCTAGGTCTGGAAGTGTGCAATTATAATGTGTCCTATCCCAATGTAATCCATCTACACATTTTCTCTGAACGTATTGATTATTTTGGCACTCGTAGTATATGTCGCATTGACAATCATGAGGTTTGAAAGAACCTTCGACACAATTGCGAGGTGCGTTAGGACAATTTGCTGATGCTGGATCGGTGCAAATGTTACTTACTCTATTCCAATGAAATCCAGCTGGACAAGTTTTCTGAACGAATTGATTATTTTCACATTTGTAATATATCTCGCATATTTTATCGTCAGGTTTGTAAGAACCTTCGTCGCAAATTTTCGGATGATAATTTGGACATTTTGCTGAATCTCGATCGGAGCAAATGTTACTTACTCTATTCCAATGTAATCCAGCTGGACAAGTTTTCTGAACGAATTGATTATTTTCACATTTGTAATATATCTCGCATATTTTATCGTCAGGTTTGTAAGAACCTTCCTCGCAAATTTTCGGATGATAATTTGGACAGTTTGCTTGCTCGGGTGAGGTGCAGTTATTATGCGTCCTATCCCAATGTAATCCATTTTGACATACCTTTCTAACGTATCGGTAATTTATGCACTTATAGTAAATGTTACATTCACATTCATGAGGTAAGAAAGAGCCTTCCTTACAGTCCCATGGACAATTAGCACTTTCAGGTGTTGAACACGTGTCTCTTACTCGATCCCAATGGAGTCCACCGGGACAGTACTTAAGTTCCCATCGGTTATCTTTGCATTCGTAATATACCTCGCACTTGTCATCGTCTGGTTTGTGCTTACCCTCGTCACATATTTTGATACATTTAGCATCCTCTGGAGTAGTACAAATTTGACGATCCTTGCTCCAATGCAATCCATCGGGACATTGTTGTAAATTCCATCTATTATCACTACACTTGTAATATTGTGAGCATTCTTTTTCGTGGGGTTTGTAAGAACCTTCCTCACATATTTTGATACATTTGGCATCCTCCGGCGTTGTACAAATTTGACGATCCTTGCTCCAATGCAATCCATCGGGACATTGTCGTAGACTCCATCCATTATTCCTGCACTTGTAATATAAATTACAATCTGATTCATGTGGCCTAAATGAATCTTCCTCACATATTTTGATACATTTGGCATCCTCCGGCGTTGTACAAATTTGACGATCCTTGCTCCAATGCAATCCATCGGGACATTGTTGTAAATTCCATCTATTATCACTACACTTGTAATATTGTGAGCATTCTTTTTCGTGGGGTTTGTAAGAACCTTCCTCACATATTTTGATACATTTGGCATCCTCCGGCGTTGTACAAATTTGACGATCCTTGCTCCAATGCAATCCATCGGGACATTGTCGTAGACTCCATCCATTATTCCTGCACTTGTAATATAAATTACAATCTGATTCATGTGGCCTAAATGAATCTTCCTCACATATTTTGATACATTTAGCATCCTCCGGTGTTGTACAAATTTGTTGATCTTTGCTCCAGTGCAATCCATCGGGACATTGTTGTAAATTCCATCTATTATCACTACACTTGTAATATTGTGAGCATTCTTTTTCGTGGGGTTTGTAAGAACCTTCCTCACATATTTTGATACATTTGGCATCCTCTGGCGTTGTACAAATTTGACGATCCTTGCTCCAATGCAGTCCATCGGGACATTGTTGTAAATTCCATCTATTATCACTACACTTGTAATATTGTGAGCATTCTTTTTCATGGGGTTTGTAAGAACCTTCGTCACATATTTTGATACATTTGGCATCCTCTGGCGTTGTACAAATTTGACGATCCTTGCTCCAATGCAGTCCATCGGGACATTGTTGTAAATTCCATCTATTATCACTACACTTGTAATATTGTGAGCATTCTTTTTCATGGGGTTTGTAAGAACCTTCGTCACATATTTTGATACATTTGGCATCCTCCGGCGTTGTACAAATTTGTTGATCTTTGCTCCAATGCAATCCATTGGGACATTGTTGTAAATTCCATGAATTATTAGTACACTTGTAATATTGTGAGCATTCCGTTGCATGGGGCTTGTAAGAACCTTCGTCACATATTTTGATACATTTGGCATCCTCCGGCGTTGTACAAATTTGACGATCCTTGCTCCAATGCAATCCATCGGGACATTCCCTTAAAATATATTGACCATTTATGCACTTATAATATAAGTTACATTCACATGGATGTGGCTTGGTTGAACCTTCCGTACACTCTTTTGGTTTTTCGTGTGGACAATTGGCTTCCTCTGGAGTCGTGCATTTTCTTTGTTGTTGACCCCAATACAATCCTTTCTCACATGATTTCAAAACTTTATTTCCAGAAACGCATTGATAATATTGGACACAACTACACTCATGGATATAAAATTCTCCATCGATACAACTTACGTCAAATGGTAACTCTAAATATGTCACCGAGATTCCTTTTGCCGTGCATTCCGTTTCATCTGGTTTGTAACAGTCTTCCAATTCTTGATTCCAATGGAAATTATTTTCACATTGATCAAGTATTTCATTACCATTGATAATTTTGTAATATAAATTATATTCGCACTGATGTGGTTTATATTTGATTACATTTGATGAGTTAATTAATGACGATGGTATGTTACGCGGCGTTGTTAGTAATGTTACTAGCGGTGTTAATTTAGTATCTGCTTTGTTGGTTAGTTGCTTAGCTGCTGGCGTTATTAGTTTTTTACCCGATATTGAGGGCGTTAAACAACCTGCATCAGCTGGATAATCACAAACCTGTTTAAATGGATTAAAATGTAGCCGATCGCCTTTATTGTTTTCATAAGGACAATCTTTCAATATTTTTTCCCCTAAAAAAGCAAACGTAAAATTTGCTACAATCTGATTCATGAGCTAGAAGAACCGTTGTATCGAAAGGATCATCGGCAGGACATTCCGTTGGTATTGTTCTTTGATGTTGATGGGTTGCTCCTAGGTCTGCTGCAGCCAGGATGGTTGCAGCTATTGCGACCAACCATAAGCCTTCTAAACAAACAAAATTAATATCAAATACATTTCGATCGTAAATCATTGATGATGTTATCAAACTATTTTTCAATACACCGTACGCGTATATGATGATTGTAAAGAAATAATAATAAGTATGGTAAGGAAGTACTGTACTTTTTAACGTAAACGTTTTAAATATAATTCAAAATAAACTTTAAATAATTGTAATGACAAAAAATATCTTATTAAATGACATTTCATATGCAAATGATAATATAACATATTATTTTCTATTCGTTAAAAGATATTAGTACACACCGATATTGGACATACTTTACAAAGGTGCATCTATAATCGTTGAAATCTTATAAATTATAACGAATAATTTAATTGTTTTAATTAATAGAAAATTAGGTATCATTAATTAATAATAATTTGTAAAAAAGAATTAAAAAAAAAAAAAGAGATAAAGAAATGATAGGTAGACTCACCTTTCATCGTGAAACGAATTGATAGGTGTACTTTTAGAAGTTGTCACCTATGTCACTACCTCGCGCTCGAAAATTTGATAACTAATAATAGTGATTAGGAAGGAAGCTCTTTTATAGTCATACCAAAGCTTATCAATTGATCAACTCGTTCGTTATCATTGATGCCTTTAAAAAAATAATCTTGTAAAATGGATGACAGAAACATTTTATTATATCATTTATTTCTTAGAACGAATGAGAATACAAGTGTAACATTGCATTTTGTACAAATACAATTAAACGTTATCAATTATCTTTTGAAGAGCCTTTCATCATAGTTAACTAACTGATTTCTATTATTTTAATGGAATCTACCGTTGTTTCTGTCTTATTTTCAAACATTATCGAACAATTCTTAATCGTGAAAAATAAATTCTTTTTTTAATTTTTTTTTATTTAATAACAAACTTGTGCTGCATGTATGTTGTGTGTGTGTGTGTGTGTTATATTTAAAGATAACAATTAATTATTAAAAAATATATGATATAATATTTGTGATGATACGTATGAAGTATATATAAATGATACCAAATCGATAGAACTTTCTACAACAATATTAATAACATAACTAATATATTATATCATTTATAATAATCTAATAAACGTAATATCGAATGTTGTTAATTTCCTGTTGTAGTAAAAGCTCTATTTTTTATTTCTTTCTATTTTTTCTTTTTCATTTCATTTAATTTCCTGATTAATCATCAATGATCTTGAAATTTTTAATATATATATATATATATATATATATATATATAGATTAGGTATAAAATAAAAAGTTACCACTGAGTATTATGAAACATAGAATTTAAATTGATCTTATTTATATTATTCTAGAATATTTTCTTCTTAATGGTCTCACATTATTTGATGATATAATAATATAAATAATAATAGAGATATTTTATTTAATATTATGATCATAATTATTATCAAATTATTATCAAAGTATTTCAATAATTAATTACATTTAAAATGAAATGTTATTTTTCTTATCGTTGTAATAATACTTTAACAAATTTTAATAATTTTTTCAATTATAGCAAATTCAACTAATAGCAATACTTGTTTTTTTAATTTTTAAAATTAATTAATTTTTTTTTATATATAATTTATAACAGCAGATGATAATGGTATATTAATTGTTGATAATGCAGCTAACTGTAGAATGAATGTAAGGTTGGTAAATTATTTTTATCATAAAATTTCAGTTATCATGAAAGAAAATACATTTCGATAACGCACGTATTATTCTCGAAGTAAAATTAATCGTCAAAGTAAATAATTAAAAATAATACCTACGTATAATAAAAATGTTTTCTGTAAATTTTGTAAAAATGGACTGAAAAGTTCTGAGCCAATGCATAGAGAAATGCAAATTTAGGTCATGATTATTGAAAGATTGCATCAAGATTTGTTCATACTTGTATTGAACGAATGAAACTAATATTTATATATAATAAAAATTTACAGTGTCTACTACATATAGAAGGGTTGAAAAATAGTTAATCTATCATGTGAAGGGCTGTAATAATAATAGGTGTTTTCTGTACATTACTCTCGTATTTATTTAATTCATTTAGTATAATTGGAGCTTGTAAATTATATTCATCGAATTAGTATATTTTAATATATATTAATTTAAAAAAAAATTTTTTTTATAATAAAAAGACCGTATTTATTAATGATTTTATCTAGCAAAATTCTAATAAACGTAACGGTGTAGGATTTTAAGTGACACTGATTGCATTATATAAGTAATTATAGTCAGCTATTGTATTAATATAAAATAAATAATTTCATATGTCATAAAAGAATTATCATGGGTAATATTAAAAAAAAAAAAAAAAAGAAAAAAGAAAGGAAATAATCAAGGATTATATATGGGTTGTATTATAAATACGATTTTTTATGATTTTTATTTTAATACAAAAAATTCAAACTGTAATTGCAAATTCTTGTTTATTTAAATTGCAAATATAGAATAAGTTTAAAATTAAATAAATGTTTATTTAATCGACATTCATCAGATGTTAATTTGTCTTTTTATTTTTTTTTTTATTTTTTTATTTCTCAGAAGAAGTGTCTCGAATAATGGCAGCTTAAAAATGTTTTCGATTGAGAATTGATTATTGTTGCATTTGAAATGTCAATCTTTCATTTCTTATCAATGGGTCATAATAAGATTATATTATCATGAATTAAAAATTGAACAAATTGTTTGAACAATTTGCTTCGTCGGATGATAAACAAATTGAGTGTTTTTGATTCCATTGCATTCCAGTTGGACATATTTTATGATCCCATTGATTATTTTTGCATTTGTAATATCTGTTACACGTTTTATTATGTGGTTTGTAAGAACCTTCTTTACACAAACCAGAATCATCATCGTGGCATTTTGCTTCATCGGGTAACGTGCAAATTGTATGTCGTTGATTCCAATGCATTCCATTTGCACATTGTTTTTGATCCCATTGATTATTTTTACATTTGTAATATCTGTCGCATTTGTCGTCACTGGGTTTGTATGAACCTTCCTCACATTTGGGATAGTTTGGACAATTTGCTACGTCGGGTGATGTACAAATTGTGTGTTCTCGATTCCAATGCATTCCAGTTGGACATTGTTTATTAATCCATTGATTACTTTGACATTTGTAATAACTGTCGCATAGATCTTCACGGGGTCTGTAAGAACCATCTCTACACCAGTCATTTTGACATTTAGCTTCGTCGGGTGCTGTACAAATTGTATGTTCACGATTCCAATGCATTCCATTTGGACATTGTTTTTGATCCCATTGATTATTTTTACATTTGTAATAACTGTTGCATTCCTTGTCATTGTGTTTGTATGAACCTTCATCACATACCTTAGGATGATAATTTGGACATTTGGCTTTTTCTGGTAATGTACAAATATAGTTCGTTCTATCCCAATGTAATCCATTTTTGCATTCCTTCAAGACCAATTGTTTATTTATGCACTTATAATATATGTTGCATTTACTCTCGTGAGGTTTAAAAGAACCTTCCTCGCAGATTGGAGGAGGAAGTGGTACAGTAGCACAACCCGCGTCTTCTGGATCGGTACAAATATTACTTTCTCGATTCCAGTGGTATCCATCTTTACAACTCTTCAAAACGTATTGACTATTTTCACACTTGTAATATCTGTCGCATTCTTTACTATTGGGTTTGTAAGTACCTTCCTTGCAAACTTTAAGATAATTATTTGGACAATCTGCTTTGTCAGGCGTTGTACAAACTTTCTTCGTTCTATCCCAATGTAATCCACTTTCACATTCCTTCAAGACCAATTGTTTATTTATGCACTTATAATATATGTTGCATTTACTCTCGTGAGGTTCTTTAGTATTTTCTTCACACACATAACGAGAATAATTATTTGAATATTTATTTGGTAATTTAGTCAACTTGGCTGCTTCATCTACACCTATTACTGCTAAGATGATTGCAAATATTGCAATCCAACTGTAACTTCCTAAAAATTAATGAAATAATACATTTGTATCACTAACGATAACGATCACTAATGATAATGACAAAATTTAACAAATAAATTCTTAAATCTATTCAATAGATCTTAACGGAGTTTCTATTATCGCTCAACAATTTAATTAGAATTGTTTTCTTATCAAATTCTATTTCACAATACACCGTACACGTGATTATACACGATTATCAAGGAAATAAATTGATTGAGTAATAAAATTGATATTTTTGAGATAGTCATACTATGTTTCATTTTAAAATTTGTTTTTAATGTTTTTACTATCCAATTTTTCTTTTTTCTTTTTTTTTTTTTTTTTTTTTTAATAAAGATAATACGCGACATTATTAAACGATTATAAAAACGTTTGAAGTATTCTATAATTTGTAAAATCTTGAACGTTAATTGAATTGAATTGATAATAATAATAATAATAATAATTGAGTAGAGATTTTTTTATGCACAATTATAATATTATTTAATTCGTATAAAAAATAATATAAAATAAAATATATTGACGATAAATGTCTAACGATATTTTAATTTACCTTTCATCGCGAAACGAATTTACCTGTGTACCTCTAAACAGTATATCTATATCTTATTACTTCACACTTCAAAATTTTAATAGAACTAACAGAAGAGTTTTTGAAGAACCCTCTTTTATAGTCGTGCACAATTTTATCATTTAATCAACTCGTCAGTTATCGTAAGTATCTCAATAAGAAAGAAATATATTTGTTAGTCTTGTCCTCAAATCATTTTTTATCTTATTAATTTGTACGTACAATTTTTTGGCAATCATATTTTTTTTCATACAAAAAAAAAATATCATGTCGTATTATCATTGATTTAGATATTAATATTACATTAGTAATAAAGCCACGTAACCACGTCGTAACCAACATAGCCAAAAAGATAACAACTTGTTATTTATTTCCGAAATAATCACAAGTAATTTTATAGAAGTGACATATCATTCGACAATTATAGTACATTAATCAATTACGTTTTTAAAATATTTTACATGATACGCGTAGGAAGAAAGAAAATTATTTCTCGTATCATTAATAATACATTTTAAAAATTATTAAAACTCATATAACGTTACACGTTTACAATTTATTGTCTTTGTAATAAATTTTTATTTAAAAATATATATATATACATTTGTAATTTGTTATAGCTGATGATAAATTGTAAATGATAATATAGTAAACTGTAGAATTAATATAAGACCGGTCAGAAATTCTTATCTCGAGATTTAAATCATCTTAGGAAATGCATGTTGATTATGTAAGAAATACCTATAATATGATTATAATTTTAATATATATATATATATATATAAAAAGCATTATTTGAAAATTTTTATTTAATAATTAATAACTCGATAAACATTAATATTTTTGTTCAAATTAAATTTATTTTTAGAATGAATTATTTTCAATGTTACATTGATCATAATCAATCTACTTGATAACATAAATTCACAGGAAGCTAAGATATAATCTTTTCATCGGTGATAAAACCAAAAAATGCAATAAACAGATGTTCTATAGAGCATTGATGATTTTACTTTTTATACAAGTATGAATCATTCTCTTATGGCTTACGATTTGAAAAAGGATAATAATTAACTTTTATTTTGAAATAATAATGCATTATTTGATTTATTTCGATGCAATAAATATATTCTATTTTAAGATTAAAATAATATTAATTCGTAGAGCTTATTAGAGCCCCTAAGAAAAACATGTGTACAGATCACACAAGTTAGAAGTGAAACCTTTAATAAATCAAGTTTGAATAGTATGGAACGAGTGCATAGTTATCAGGAATAGAATAATTTATTATATAATATTATTATATTATTATTTTGTACTTTTTTTCTAATTATTTATTTAATAATTAGAAAAATTCGCGCCTATAAGGATGCAACCCTCCAGACACACTTTAAAAATGTTGCTTGCGCGCGCCATCTGCTGAGACGGAATTTTTTTTCAGCCCAAACTGTTCATACACGTATGTATTAAGGGTTGCCTATCTTTCGGGCAGAAAAAAATTCCGTCCCAACAGATGGCGCTCGCAAGCAACATTTTCAAGTGTGTCTCGATGGTTGCATACGTACAGGCGTAATACTTTTATAAATAATGATACAAATTTAATTTTTATTTTGTAATTAGTTAATGCATATTTTTAGAATAATAGTCTCACTCTCTCACAGACTCAATCTTATACGTTTATCTCTTTTTCTCTTCTTACTTAGTATCGTGGCCGCTGCATCGATACAGTGTTTCATTTTTTCAAATCACCCCCATTCTAAAAAAGTTTTCACTTCATAAATAATAAAAAAATAAATAACATTATTTCAAATATATTTAAAAACAATTATTACCATTCGAAAATTGGTAATAATGAAAACTGCAATACCGATATCTATTCGATACAAGTTTTCATAGTCAGGGGTTAGATGGCAGTAGTTCCTTATGAGGGGTAATGTAAAAATAACGATCCAATAGGAAGCGTGTAAACAATGGTTAAAGTTGTTAGGATTGGTGGTACTGTCGCCAAGTCGAGTAACGTTAACGAATCAGAGGGTTCGGTTTAGCGGTACGATGAGAAAATATTGTGGGTATAACTCGGCCGTGTAAAGTTAAATCCCTTCCCCCGATATCAGAGAGTCCCCTTTGCAACACGTCTCGGATCCCGCTAACCTCCCCTCCTCACACACACATAAGCATTGGTAGTAAAGAGAAAAAGGTGCGCGAGCATCGTTCGGGTTCCAGAGGACTCAGCCATTTCTCTCGTTAAGAAGAGCGTAGCAACGCGCAAGAGAAAGAGAGAGTGGTGTCTCTCTCGTTTGAAAAAAAGGTGTTTAAATTGTTTTTTTTTTTAATTTAAACGTTGCAAGGTGCGGGTATACCCGAAAATTTGTGCAAAATAACGCGACGCAAAAGGATGATACACTCCGGGCGTACAAGGCTCGAGGTAAGTCGACAATTTGGAACTGTCGTCTTCGTCTTCGTCTTCGTCGTCTTCGTCGTCGTTGTCATAATATAATAGTTGTGTTAGAATATAGTTATAATAATTCCCATAGTATATTTTTGAACGTTAAAACGGCGCGTCTCGAAGTTGTGTGTGGTGATGATGATAACAACACGACGGGGGGTAGGAGGGTTAGTCGTCGTCGTAGTCGGTCGTCGTGTGCGTGTGCAATGTTGTCATTGCCGTTGCGAACAGCTGATTCGCTCCGCTGGCCTTCGTTGAGCACAACAACAGTCTCTGTCTCTCTGTTTGCTGTCATATCCTTAACAAAGTATATCCTGTCTCTCTTTTTTACCTCGAATCATATGTTGATTATGTTGTTGTTGTTGTTGTTTTTGTGTGTTTGTTGTGTGGTGTTGCTACGACCATAAAGAAAGAGACAACCTAATAAATATATATACGATATGATACGGGACGAGACAGAGACGTGACGCGACGTGACGAGACGAGGGGGACGAAGGAGAACAAAAAAAATACACAAGAAAAATACTACGAGAAAAAAAAAAAGAGAGAGAGAGAGGAATGTGTTTTTTTTTTTTCTTTTAATCGAAAGATAAACAAACCGATCCACAAAATTTCAACCCCCGAATGATAAAAAGAAAATGAATTCGATAAAAATCATTCGATAACACGAATGTATACAAAAGGTAGATAGGAAAGGTCTTCTTCATGCTTATACCATGTTTCATTTGATATATCATGTCGTATTGTCCATATGATCATCTTTAGGTAAAAAAAACAACACCATCACTACCACCCACCAATGTTTGTTTGTTTGTTTGTTTGTTTTTTTTTCTTTTTTTTTTTAAATAAAAGAAAATGCAAAATAGGTTTCTTTTGGGGATAATACTCTTGGTAGAATCTCACTTTCGGCTAAAACGTGTTTGGTGCTTACGTTCTTTCTTGCATGCACATCGACCGAACCGATCGGCCAAGTCCATCCTTTGTTCTCTCTCATTCTATCTCTTTCTCGCACACTCGTTTCCTACCACTGCTGTTTGTCTCTCTTACTCCTTTTATATGCACAATATATAATATATATATATATATATATATATATATATATATATATATATATATATATATATATATATATATATAAATGCATTGACGTCTATACATACACATATATATACATACATATCTAATAGTTGAATATACACACGTTTATTTGATTTTATACATTGTACCTACATATTTCTCTTTCTTTCTTTATTTTAATCTATTTATCTGTCTATCTATCTTTATCTCAATCTCCATCTCTATCTTTATCATCGTTACTAGTCGAGTTGCATCAACGATCACGTTAACTCCTTCTATACGAATAGTAGTCGCATTACAAAGTTGCATTTAGTTTTAGTTTGGTTTGGTTTGGTTTAGTTTAGTTTAATAGTGTCCTTGTGTCGTCATCATCGTAGTTTTGTCGTCATGGTCGTCGTTGTCGTCATCGTAGTCGTGTCGATGTGTCCGCGTTTTTAACATTTTCTTCGTCCCTTTGTTCAACCCCACTCCCCACCACTTCTCACTCCTTCCTTACCTCTCGTCAATTCACCCGTTTACCACCCCCCTTTCTTTGTTCTTCTTCTTCTTATTCTTATTTTTATTCTTATTATTATTCTTCACGTCGAACAGACGAGACCTATGCACACACACATACATACATACATACATACATACATACATCATTCACAGAAAAATTTCATCACCTTTGTGCACTTTAACACTACTATTACTATTATTATTATTATTATTATTATTATTATTATATATATTTACGTGCACGTTTTTTGAAATCTCTGTGTGTACATCTGTGTATGTTTTTTCAACTTATCTCTCCTTGTTTATTTTGTCCAAACTACGTTTGGAACGTTGTACAGTTAGAATCCCATAATATTTGGAATTTAAATGGGAACGATCAAATAATAAAATTAATTCATACATTTTTAAAAACACGTGTTGAAACTAGTTTGCATAATGCACATTGAGTATATATATATATGTTATATCAAAGTAGGGTAAAATGTAGGATCACAAAATTATCATCTATTCTCATTTTTATTTTATATATCACGAATCGGATGTAATTATTTATTTATCATTAATTTCACGTATACTGATTATTGTTTTTTTTTTTTCTATTTTTTTTATATTATTATTAATTAATAATAATGATATATGAATATTTAAAAGAGAAAAAAACACACACACACACATAATATGAATTTAAAATTTATAAAAAAAAAAAGTAATCTAATAATAATAATTTAAAATTATATGGATAATATAATATAATTATTTATCATAATTATTGATTTATCATTAATTTCACGTATACTGAATATTGTTTTCTTTTTCTTTCTTTTTTTTTTTTTTATATTATTATCGATTAATTATATATGAATATTTAAAAGAAAAAGCACACACACACACACACACATAACATAGATTTTAAATTTATAAAGAAAGTAATCTAAGAATAATAATAATAATAATATAAAATTATATGGAAGATAATATATTAATCCTCTGAGTGCTGAATACTTGTATCTAAAATATTTTGTAGGAACGGAATAATTTATAATATACATATATATATATATATATATATATATATATATATATATAAAGTTTTTCTTTCTGTGTGAATGTAATTTAATTAAATTAATTTAAACATTACATTATTTTACATTTAATATTAACAAATACTTATATGCGTCTAACAACCACGCTTGTAATTTTTACCAAACGCATATATGCGTCCATAGCACTCTAAGGGTTAATAATAATACATTATTAACCATCATTATCGTTCCTTTTCGAATTTATTTTACTTCTGTTATGTTTCGATTTTTATTTATTGTTTTTGTTTCCATGCACATTTATCTAACTCTAACTAAGGACAGTTTTATATTAGATTAACGTTAATAAATTTAATCAATTAAAGGGAAAAGAAAGAAAAAACTCTTGGAAAAAAGAGGAATTGATTAATAATTAAAAATGAGATGAACGAGAGTAGCAATCGATTTAGGGTTTTGCAATTTTTATTCGAGCAATCCACTTTTTTTTCCTATTTTACCAATCTCCATCCATCTCCCTCTCCTCATCACAATTTCCTTTCTTCCTCGTAAATTTCCTATTTGCATTTATTTTCTTTTTTTTTCTTTTTCTTTTTCTTTCTTTTCTTTTTTTGTTTGTTTGTTTGTTGCTCTATTTTTTTTGTTTCATATTAAAATCATTCGCATATTCATAAAATCATTCATTTGCATTGAATGAACGAACGTTCATAATAAATAACTATTAATCCGTAAGAAGGATAATTGTGTATAAGAAGATTATTTCTATCTTCTTTATTGAAAGTTTTCTCAGTAAAATAATATTCATTATTTATAATCATAACAATTTTTAATGATAACAATTTTAATAATGTAGTATTACTATTAACCAATCACGTATCATTTGTGTACGCTTAAAAAATATATTTTTTATTATCGTAAAATACGTTTATAATTAGAATTTCATTGATATGATGGATGATTTAAATTTAATTTTTATTGTTTTTTTATTAATAATAAATAAAATAATAAAATATATATATATATATATAAATAAATAAATTATTAATTAATATATAATATAATTTTAATATTAAATTAATACGCTCGATATTTTTTATTTCTTAATTCGAGCTATTCTTAAAATTGTAAAATAATATTTGTAAAATGAGAATCTCATTAATCTAAGTTCAAATAAATTGATTATTAATGATATAATAATTGTTTGAAAAAAAAAAGAGAGAGAGAGAGAGAGAGAGAGAACTAAAAAAAAAAAATAAAAATACAGATAAAAAATAAGGGATAAATGAGTGGTTGATAGAAAACACGCGAAATACAACAACAAAATTGTGTGCTGTGCGCAAGTTTTATTTGAACGTGTTGATCAAGATTTGTGTTATTATCATCGCTATTATTATCGTAGATCGTTATTTATAATTTTATCTTTCTTTCTCTTTATTTCCTATACGTATTATTCTCTTCTATCTTCGTATTTTATTTTATTTTCTTTTTTTTCTTTTTTTTTTTGAATTTCCAAAAAGTTTGCGAAAAAAAACCGAATAAAAAAAGAATCAATCAAGATATGTTAAATATATACGTATTTCGATTATTTATTATTATTATTATTATTATTCCATGAATTATAATATAGATAAAAAAAGAAATGACAAATGATCAGCTTTAATAATAATCATTTATCAACGATCACAAAATAATAAAACATTAATGTAATTATTCATTGAAGTCGTTTTTCAACTAAGTTAGATTACAACTTATGATTATCTATTTTAATGAAGTCCAATGATGTGCTTATTTGAAATGATACTAAGTTTTATTATGATACGTATGTGTATTATCAAACGAAAGGCATGTTTCAGACTAGTTTCATCATACATACTACATTTTCGTGATATTATTATTTATTTTATTAATTTCATATATAATTGAATATTATTGTTCTCTGTTTTTTGTTATTTCTAATCAATTTACGAACTTACTTTAAAAGACAGATTTAATATATTTATATAATAGATAATAATAGTAAATGTAAAAATAATATATGAAAAAAAAAAAAAATATATATATATATATAATTAATAATATAACAATTTAAAAAATAGAAAACTAGCATGAGTAGGTTTAATAAAAGCAAAATTAATATATATTTATACAATAAATAGTAATAGTAAATACAAAAATAATTTAAGACAAAATAATAATATATATTTATAATAATATATCAATTTAAAAAATTAAAAAAGTAGCATTAGTAGATTTAATAAAAGCAAGAGATTAAAATATTTATATAATAGATAGTAATAGTAATATAAACATAATATTGGTTAAAATATATATATAATTAATAATATAACAATTTAAAAAATAGAAAACTAGCATGAGTAGGTTTAATAAAAGCAAAATTAATATATATTTATACAATAAATAGTAATAGTAAATACAAAAATAATTTAAGACAAAATAATAATATATATTTATATAATATTTATATATTTATAATAATATATATTTAAATTGTGATATATTATTAATAATATATCAATTTAAAAAATTAAAAAAGTAACATTAGTAGGTTTAATAAAAGCAAGAGATTAAAATATTTATATAATAGATAGTAATAGTAATATAAAAATAATGTAAGTTAAAATATATATATATATATATAATTAATAATATATCAATTTAAAAATATAAAAAAAATAGCATAAATAGGTTTATTCAAAAAAGAAGAAAATGAAGAAGAAATAAAAGTAATAGGAGGAGAAACAGTTTGAATCAAATAATCAAATGAATGAATGAGGGTGGGGGGGAGTATATGTTCAAAGAAATACAACCCTTAATAAAGTGTGTCTCCTTTCTTCTGTAGCTTCCTTTTTTTCTCTTTCATTCCTTATTTTTCTTTTTTTTTTCTGTTAAATATTAAGAAAAGTAAAAAAGATCCTTTTCCATCGTTCTTTTTCCAATTTAAAACGAATCCAAGCTTAACGAGTTTTTTTTTTCTCGTAGAGTTTTGACTCTGTGTTACAAGATGAGTAGGATAACAACGTAATGAGAGAAGCTTTGAGGATTAAAAAAATTCGATTCGAGAGATAAAATCTGTGAGTCAGCATTGAAAAGGTCATTTTAAAATTACTACCAACCTTTATTGTTCAAGTGCATTGTCTTTGGCGGCCTTATTTTTCTCCTTTTTTTTCTTTTTTTTGTTGTTTCTTTTTATAAAAAAATATATCCTTCAAATTCTTTATATTTTCATTTCCTACATTCGTACGTACATACGTTTGCTTCCTTTTAAAATATGGTATATTTTATATTACTATATATTATATACCCCCATATACTATATAATGTATTTATATAATTATTATTTATTTTATTAATTTTTTATATATGTGAATGTTATATTGTTCTTTTATTTTTTGTTTTATTTTTTTAATTCTTATCAATTTGCGAACTTTAAAAAGGCAGATTTAATATATTTATTTAATGGATAGTAATAGTAAATATAAATATATATTTATATTATATATTTATATGTATAATATATTTTATATTACTATATATTATATACTATATATACTATATAATGTATTTATATAATTATTATTTATTTTATTAATTTTTTATATAAGTAAATGTTATATTGTTCTTTTATTTTTTGTTTTATTTTTTTTTTTAATTCTTATCAATTTGCGAACTTTAAAAAGGCAGATTTAATATATTTATTTAATAGATAATAATAGTAAACATAAATATATATATATATAATAAGAATATATATAAAAAGATTAGGATAAGTAAATGCATTGATAATTAATGTACAAGTAATCACATGTTAGTTGCACACAAATTTAAACAATTATTAGCGATATATATATATATATATATTTTTTTTTTTTTTTTTTTTTTTTTTTACTATATTTAGCTTAGTTTCTAAGTCCGATATAAAATTAAATATGTAATCTCATTTAGTCACTTACAAATTTAAAAGTCCGAAGGATATTACTTGACAATGTTCAAATATCATCATTTATGAATAATTTATAAATACGACTGATAAATTATTGCATTCGTAGTGTCTATCAGAAATATTACTTTTGTTGCGAATAACTTTTCAATAATTCAACTTTGTTCTCCTTTATCTCCTTTTTTTTTCTTTCTTTCTTTTTTTTGTTAAGGAAAAAAGAATCTTGCAATTTTATTTTCTTCTACTCCTGCAGTATAGGCAACCCTTTAACCACGTTTTATCTTTTCATCTCGTTAACGTGTAATATCATTTGACTATTGTTTTGTCATATTATTCTTCTTAATTATTCTTTTCTTTTTATATTTTAATTGAACGATACATCATCGATATAATTCTTCTTATTTTTTTTTTTCTTTTTTTTTTTTAATAAATAATATTTAAAACATGTCGAAATAAAAAGAAATATTTATTTTTAAAGATGAACTGAACTGAGTCTCGTTAAAATACACGTTATCTGAAAATAATATTTTCTTTTGCTTGGTTGATTTGTCGAACATAATATTTACCTTATCACGACTATTATACTCACATACACATACACACACAATATATATATATATGAATCGTGCAAGTTTGTTTATGCGTAATATTTTTTTCTTTCTTCACTGGCGATTAAATGGCGCGTGATTTAAAAAAATAATTCTCTCTCTTTTAAAAGAGAAGGGTTGTGACGTTCGAACTTTAACAACGAATACGTGAAATGTATTTTCTCTTGTTTTATTTTTATTTGTTTTTTTTTCTTTTCTTTTTTTTTTTTTTAAATTACGCATAATAAATATGCAAATTAGAAATATAGAAACGTACCTGAACGATAATGCAAATGACTAGACACACATAACGTTCCTTTCTTTGTTTTTTTTTTTAAACCAATCATAAACTTGTTTAATAATTTAAAAGAAAGAGATACTATTTATTAATCAGAAAAAGCAATTTTCTTTGTTTCCATTTTTTGTTCCTTTTTGTTTTTTTTGTTTTTTTGTTTTTTTTACCTGTTAATCGAGTGGGACGTATAAATACGTCAAACGTATTTTACACACTTTATATATAAAAAAATATATACTTCATAGTCTTTTCATTTATTATTATTATTATTATTATTATATTATAATAATTATTATATAATTAAATAATATTATATTAATATATAATAATAATATTAATATTATAATATAATATTTATATTATATATAATATTAATTATTATATTAATTATATAATAATAATTGTAATATAATTATTTATAGCAATAAATAATAAATAAATAAATATATAAAGAAATAATAAATAATAATAATAATAATAATAAAGCTGTTTAATTAAAAAGAGAATTTCTCGGTTAACAGGTTAATAAATAAATAAAATAATAATTCGAACGCGCATGATCGTCAAGGTAATAATTTATTTAAATAATATTTAAATAAATTCTAATCGATATTTTATTGTCAATAAAAAAAAAATAAGAAAAAGACGAAGAAGAAGAAACTAAATTTAAATTTGATAAAGTTGACCCAAATAAAAAAAATAAAAAAATAAAAAAATAAAAAAAAATGTTATCGTAAATCATGACGTAATGGGGAACATATCTATATCTATATATATATATATTTTTTATTTAATTTTTTTTTGTTTAGAAAAAAGTAAGTCGAGTGGGAGTAGGAGGAGGGGGTCAAATTGTGCAAGGACTTCAATCGGTCACCGAAACTGGAACCGGAAGTCAATGGTGGAGACAACAGCAACCATCCTATCATTATCACCATTATCATCATCAGAGTGGTTATTACACATCGCAATCGCATCCTCACAACAACTCTGTCACTACCATGAAGCAATCCTATATGCAGGTTGGTCTTTCATTTTAAACAAAATCGTATCCTCCTATGCTTTTATTCGTTCATGTGCTTTTTACGTTTTCATCGTTTAATGTCCTTTCATTTTGGGCTTTGTTTTATTCTTTTTTTTTTATTTTTTTATTTTTTTTTATTTTTTTTAATATCAAATTTCTACGGGACGCATATTATTTGTCAACGGTGGGGTGAGGTGGGTTGCCAGTTAACTCTCGTCTACTCTATGAGTGATAATATTTTTTGTATTTTTCAATTATTTTTAATATATATAATTAATATTTTATTATATAATATATTATATAACAATTAATATTATATAATATATTATATAACAATTAATATTATATAATATATTATATAACAATTAATATTATATAATAAAAAATATATATATAAATTATGGAATATATAATATTAATTATTATATCTATAATATAATATACTCTTAACTATATTATATTATATGTACTATATATAATATAATATAATAATACAATATATATTATATATTTGTAATATATATATATATATATGTGTGTGTGTGTGTGTCTATGTATCTTCTCTCTCTCTCTCTCTCTCTCTCTCTCTCTCTCTCTCTCTCTCTCTCTTTCTTTCTTTATCTTTTTGTAATAAAATTATTTTTATAGGAAAAATAAAAATATGAATTTAGTATAGTTCAAAATAATATTTTTCTTTTAGCTAACGTGGATTTTACACGACGACGAGGCGCAGATTAACAAAAAACTGCCAAAGGAATTGTTATTAAGGTAACATTCATAATATTATATAATTAGATATAAATGATGACTTGTATTTACATTGATTAATATCGAGATTGTGATCGATCTGCACGCGTAATTTCAGAATCCTCTCGTATCTCGACGTTATATCTTTATGCCGATGTGCCCAAGTAAGTAAAGCATGGAACATATTGGCCCTCGATGGTTCCAATTGGCAAAGGATCGACCTTTTTAATTTTCAACGAGACGTAGGGGTACTTAAAAAAATAATATTAATATATATATATATATATATATTTTTTTTTTCTTTCTTAAGAACAAACGTAATAAAACAATTCACATATTTTGTATGTTACCAAAAAAAAAAAAAAAAAGAAAAATAACAACATCGTCGCGTACATTTCGAATTTTTATATTTAAATTTGTCGTTTCGTTTATTTTTTGTTTTTATTTTTTTTTTATTTTTTTTTATTTTTTTTTTTTTTATTTTGTTCATTTAATTCTTGCTTTCTTTTTTTCTTCTTCTTTTTAGGAATCAGTAGTAAACAACCTTTCGGAACGTTGCGGTGGATTTTTGCGACAATTGTCACTGAGAGGATGTAAAAGTGTCGGCAACGATTCAATGTGTAAATTAGCCCATGATTGTCCCAACATTGAGGAACTTAATCTGAGTCAATGTAAGAAAATCTCGGATGTAACTTGTGCGGCCCTCAGTAAACATTGTAAAAAACTGCAACGATTAAATTTGGATTCATGTCCGGAAATAACGGATCTTTCGTTGAAAGATCTATCGGATGGTTGTCGTAATTTAACGCACATCAATTTATCATGGTGCGAATTACTTACCGACAATGGAATCGAAGCATTGGCAAGGGGTTGTAAATTATTACGTAGCTTTCTAAGTAGGGGTTGTCGTCAATTGACAGACAAAGGTGTCAAATGTTTAGCCGAATACTGTCGACATCTTGAAGCCATTAGTCTACACGAATGCAGGGTATTATAATAATTTTTATTTTAATTATAATTATTATTAACATTTACTTTGATACTATCAATATTCTCATCTCTGAATAATATTGATGTTTGAGTAAAAAGAAATGAAAAATGAACGATGAGTTTTTACATTTGATTTTATTATTATTATTATTTTTATTGTTATGTTGTTATTTGAATTTAATCATCAATTAATATGGACAATTTTTCTTTGCAGAACATAACAGACAACGCGGTAAGAGAACTAAGTGAAAAGTGTCCAAAATTACATTATGTTTGTATATCGAATTGTCCTAATTTAACGGATGCATCTCTCATAACTTTGGCTCAACACTGTCCACTTCTTAGTATTCTCGAATGCGTTTCTTGTACTCATTTTACAGACGCAGGTTTTCAAGCTCTTGCGAGAGTAAGTTTCTATAATCCATCATGTAATTTTTTTTTTGTTTTTTTGTTTTGTTTTGTTTTTGTTTTCAATGATCTATCGATTTGTCTTAATTGTATAATTTTGTAGAATTGCAGATTACTCGAAAAGATGGACCTCGAAGAGTGCCTTTTAATAACAGATGCCACCCTTATACACCTGGCTATGGGTTGTCCAAGATTAGAGGAGCTGGTACGTTGAAGATAAAATTTGAAGAAAAGAAAAACAAATGCTGTAACAAAATCCGTCATAACTTGTCCTATACTAATTTGTTCATTTGAAAAAATAATGTAGAGCCTGTCCCATTGCGAGCTGATCACTGACGAAGGGATTCGGCAGCTTGCTCTTTCACCATGTGCTGCGGAACACTTAGCGGTATTAGAACTGGATAATTGTCCTCTGATAACGGACGCCAGTCTCGATCATCTTTTACAGGCCTGCCACAATCTAGAACGAATTGAACTTTACGACTGCCAACTGATCACTAGAGTTGGCATACGTAGATTAAGAGTATGATATTCTTATATTTAGTTTTTCTTTTTTTTATTTCTTATAATGTATATTTTAATCCTTTGCGAATATGAAACATCAAAATGCGTTGTTCAGTCTATCTCTGCAATTCTATTAATATTTGCAAAAACAACAAGATAAAAGTTATCCTGTAGAACAGTGGTTTTTAATCTTTTCAAAGTCACGAAACATTTTTGATTAGAAAGAACATTTCTGCGGAAAACCAAAAAGCATTAAGTAAGATGATTAAGATCATAAAACCAACAAAAAAAAATGTGTGTGTAAACTTTTATTAATGTTGAAAATTTATATAGATTATACATTATACATAACATAATATAATATAACATATTTTGAACATTTAATTATAGATATTATAAAGATAATAGATAATTCTAAAAAAAAAAAAAAGAAAACAATAATTTAAAAACATTATATACTAATATAACTAATAAAAACTTAATTAGGTATAATATACATTGGAACTTTCATCAAATTTCGCTGAAAATCGGTTAAGAACCACTGCTTATAGAAAGAAAATATTGTTTAAAAATATGATTTTTTTTTAGTCAGAAGTCATTATAATTGATTGCTTTATCTAACAGAATTAATTTATTATTAGATAAAGAAAGAAAAACCACTTTGATATCTTTTAATAGTTGCAAGATTACTAATCGTTTATTCGAATATGTTTCGGAAAGGGTAAAATATATTTAAAAATATTGGGTTGGCAAGAAAGTAATTTCGGTTTTTTTTTTTTTAGTGTTAAATAAAATTCAATTGTTTATTTTTACGTTTATTTAAAATTACACAGAATTTGTTTCTATAGCAATCTAAAAGTGTCATCAACTACCAAATCTCAAAAGAACAAGATTCTAACATTAACAAAAGAATAACGAAACAAACATTGGTGCAAGCCGAATTAATTACTTTCTTGTCAGCCCAATAAATAATTCATTTAATCGTTAGATAAAACTGATAATAATAAACAAACCAAAACAAGAAACAAATAAACATATATATTTCTATTATTTCAGACACACTTGCCGAATATCAAAGTACACGCATACTTTGCACCAGTTACGCCACCTCCTAATTCGGGAGCACCCCGACAACGATATTGTCGATGCTGCGTCATTCTGTGATTTATCATTAAAATGATACTGAAGTAAATCGTCCTTATGATCTAACTATTGAAGAAGACGTCGTTTCAAATGACGTTGACTTTTCTCGGTGGTCGTTGTTAACGTTTAACAACAGCGATTATGGGACCCTTTATTGTGGTTACCGGAGAACAATGATGGAATCCTGGTTGCCTATCTTTGACAATGAGTGTGAAACTCATTGTCTATTTATAAATGACTATTTCAAACGTTTTCAATTAATTCGAGCTCCACACACGCAACGAGAGAAATAGAAAGATAAAAAGAAAGAAAGAAAGAAAGCAAGAAAGAAAGAAAGAAAGCAAGAAGGAAGGAAAGAAAGGTAGAAAAACAGAGAGAGAAAGAGAGAGAGAGAGAAGAGAAAGAGTACAGTACGTCGCCATTACCATCGTCGTCACCATAAAAAGTCACTGCTGCAAACTGCAAACTGCAAACTGCAATTTAACTACTACTAAACTTATTAAACCGCGTCATGCTGCTGTTACTCCTAATCCTTCTTATTGTTAGATTATTTCGCGTTATATTATTGTTTTAAATAATAATGACATATATATATATATATATATATATATGTATGTATATATATGTCATGTAACATTTTCTTATCGCATTGTCTCACGTTGAAAGGACAGTCCGAAAAGGAAAGAAATCTTTGGGTTTCGTTGATATTACGAATTGTAGATATATAAACGTTCTATTATTATATTCCTTAAAAAAAAAAAGAAAAAAAAAAAAGATTTCATTCGTAAAGAGTTAGTCCAATCTTTCACGCCATTTAGGAATAATGATTTATTTTTATTATTATTATATTTGATTTTAATTTATAATTTATGTTTTATCAGTTTTTACATTTCGAACCTTACGCAACAACGTTTCTTATTACTTTTTTTTGTTTTTTTGTTTTTTTTTTTTTATTAAATTGAGAACAAACAGTTAAAAACAAACTTGTAGAATCGGTTAAAAAAAAAAGAAAAAAGAAAAAAAGAAAGAAAGAAAGAAAACAAACAAAAATAATTAATGTATAGACTTTTTAATCTTAAATAATCTTGTTAGCCCATCCGATTTATGGGAACGTACGTCCTGTAGCAGTTTCTTGACGAACACTGCCTGTAATGCTATTAATATTTAAAAAAAGAAAAAAAAACTAATAAAAAAAAAAGAAAAGAAGAAGATAAGAAGCAAAGAAAAAAAGAAAAAGAAGACAAAAGTTATGTGATAGGAAGAGAACACTTAATCGACTTATAATTATTATTAAATAAAGTGTATTGCGTAGTAGACATTTTGTTCTCTTAAACGTAGAAATGAAAAAGAAAAAGAAGAAGAAGAAATAAAAAGAAAATCATAAAGAGAACAATATAACCGTCTGTGTCTTTTGATGGAATAGGTTTTTTTTTTTCAATCGGTCCATCCATAAAACTTTGACGGTACCTACGGGTTTCTTTCCTTTTAGGAGAACGCATGTCACTAATTCGAATCGACTCTGCGCACAATTATCTTTGAACAAAAAGAAAAAAAGAAAAAAAAGGAAATAACAACAACAACAACAAAAATAGAAAAAAAAACATAATCGTTTTAAGCGAAATCGTTTAATTGTTTGAAGAATACCGAGGAGTATCGTTTATCAAACTTGTACAACCTACCAGCGTTAACGGTAGCGAATGTTAAGATGCATTTTATATTGATTTACGGGCTGACGATATAATACATACATACATACATACACACACATTTGTCGATAATTATGATAATACATCAACAACAACAACAAAATATATAAATCAAAAAATGTAATTTTTTAATTTATGCATTAGACAATACAAATATTATTAGATTGTCCCATAAGTTTCTTAACTTTTGTTTTCGTTTTTTTTATATACACTTTATAATATTATTTTATTAATTAATATTACATTGTATTAAGAAAAAGTGGTTTTAATGGGACAACATGGATCGTATATTAATTGAAATTAAAAATAATATAATATAAAATAAAAGAATTATTATATTATTAATAATTAATATATAAAAGTTAATAATTAAATAATTAAAATTAATATTAAAGTAAAAGAAGAAGAAAAAAAGATAGAAACTTTTGGTAAAAATTAACAATTGAAATATAATATAAAATTTTTTTTTTTTTTTTAATTTTTTTTCATTCTTACAATTGATTTTATCATAATTATCGACATATACAAAATACACTTGTTAGGTATATAATATTATACCACTCGCGAATCGTAATTTTGAATCACAAGCGTACTAATTATATTTCTCCTCGATGGTCCAGGCATCTTTGTTGTCCCTTTTTTTTGTAATTTATTTTTTCTTTATTATTATTATTATTATTATTATTATTATTATTATTATTATTATTATTCTTTGTTTTTTTTTTCATTCTAGTTTTTAAATTGTGTCTAAGATTTTTTTGTTTCTTCTTCTTCTTTTTATTCTTCTTCTTATTCTTCTTCGTATTCTTATTCTTCTTCTTTTTTTTTTGTCTTCTTAATCCTATTCAATTAACTCGTCATGGACTAGGAGAGCACAGACTGAAAAAAAAAAAAAACTTTTAATTAAAAGTAAAAAATAAACGTAATAAAATAATCGTAAAATTAAAAACGAAAGGAAAAATAAAAAAAAAATCGAGCAAAATAATGCAATAAATTTAAAAAAAAAAATAAATAAAATAAGTAAAATAAAATCAAATAAACCACACGAAATAAAAAAGAAAAAAAAAAATAAGAAAATAATACGTACGAATTGAAGCGTTTATTAAATTGCGTTTTGTTGTTTAAAAAAAAAAAAAAAAAAAAAAAAAAAAATAGTACGTTTTAAAAACACTTCTGTGTGCGTGTGTATCAGCGGTAATCAGACGACGCTGGTATCATAATCTTTTTCATTTGTAAGCTTACAATTAGATTTACAGTACTATAATAGTACGATTATATTATTAATATTATTATTATTATTACTATTATTATTAATTAATATTTAAGTAAGATATTGTGCAGATTTATCCTATATCGAATTATCGAAATCCAAAACGATTAAGTTTGTTGTACAGTTTTTCAATTCTTTATTTTTTTTTCTTTTTTCTTTTTTTTTTTTAATCATCATTTTTCTCACGTCCTCGATAATATCCTTTATCACACATACACATACACAAAATTTTACAAAAGATAAAAATTAATTATATATGTGCATATTTAATATGCCTAAATTTATCACTTCCACTCGTCCCTTAATTGACTGTCTAAAAAAAAGAAAAAAAAGAAAAAACATTTCAAATCCCCATAAAACGTTGATAAGATTTAAATATTGTCTGCTCTTATATATATATATATATACAAAAAAAAAAAAAAAAAGTTCTCATGACGGAACACTTTTGAGCACGTTTTATGAACACATGTTCATTAGATTGATATCAATGTTTTTATAATTAACTTCTTCAATTGATTTGGTGTTTAATTTGATGTTTAGTTCGACGTTTTCTTTTTCATCAAACAATTATTGCAAAAGACTAAGACAAATTTTTTAGAATTCTTTTCTTTTTTTTTTTTTTATATATTTATGCCCCTCTCCCTTTTCTCATTCTGTAGTGGCATTTTTTTCTTTTTCTTTTTTTTTTGTAATAAAATAATTACGCTCGATTCTTATTTATAACACGACAAGAACAAAATATTTTCGTTGTAAGAAAAATAAAGTGTAATTGAAAGAATATATAATAAATGTAATATATATATATATTAGTAATATTTTTCGGGCTGTTGCAATTTTCGTGTCGTGTTGTAAAAAGATTCGTGCGTAAAAATTCAAGTGAAGTTCCCTAACCATTCGTGCAATATTATTCTTCTTATTATTATTATTCTTTTATTATTATTATTGTTGTTGTTATTATTGTAATAATAATTGTTAATATCCTATTCATATATTATTAATAATTAATTATTATTATTATTAATGTTATCATTCGAGCAATTTGATTATAATCAGAATTTTGTTTTATAATATGCAACATTTTTTTTTTTTTTTTTTTTTTTTTTTAATTTTAAAAGAAGAAGAACAACAACAACAAAATGACAAATAGAAAATGATGGCGTAAGTGTCGTCGTTTGATTGTGGCGTACTCGAAAAAATCGTATTACAATAAATGTCATCGTGTGTGTGTGTTTATCGTTGCGTAAAATCGCTCGCGTATCGATCGTTTTAAAAAATAATTCCTCGAAATATAATATAAAAAAAGGATTATTATTGTAAGGAATCATCGTAACGCAATATATATTTAAACAAAAAAAAAAACAAAACAAAAACAAAAAAGTAAATATAGCGTGTATAATAATAAATGACAAAACTAAACGAATGAAAATGATTAGAGTATTACAATAGGGGTGAAAGGGTAGAGGGAGGGAGGGGGGAGGGGAAAGAATAAAAAGGGACAACAACAACACAACAACTAAAAAAATCGGTAATATAAGAAATGATTAAAATAAAAATTAAAAATTAAGCAAAAAGAAAGAAAACGAAACAAAGGCAAGGAAAAAAAAAAGACAAAAGAAAAGAATAAAACATAAAAATTAAACGACAAATATTATACATATATGCATATAAATAAACATATAAATATATGTATGAGATATGTTTTGTACGCTGCATGTCATCTTTAGTAAACCAAAAAAAAAAAACAGAAAAAAAAAATACAAACAAAACAAAAACTAATGTGATCATTGTGTAATTAATAATATCTCGTAATTAAAAGAGAGGGTTCGATTAAAAAAAAAAAAAAAAAAAAAAACACGAATTTTAAATTAAACGACGTAATGGAGGTTGAAAAAGTTTCGAGTTTAACGTGTAGGAAAAACAAAAAAGAATTGGGTTTTGTTCTCGTATCAGGGACAAACTTGCCCTTATTTTTCAACGTAGTTTGAAAAGTTTTAAAAATATGAGAGAAAGAGAGAGAGAGAGAAACATTCTTGAAATTTTGTCAACCTCATCCTCGTATTTTGAATGCCGATCTTAAACATAGGCATTGATATAATAATAATAATAATAATAGTAATAATAATAATAATAATACTACTACTAATAATAATAATAATAATAACGTTTTTCTTTATATATATATATATATATATATTTGGAAACGTTATTATTAATATTTAACAGACGTAAACGAAGCTTAAGGTTTTTAATATCTCGCATTTTTTGTGATCTCTATCTCTCTTAGAGTTATTTCCTAAAATAATTATAATAATACAAATGATGATGACGATGATGATAATGTAATAATATTTGCATTGAAATCTAGGAAATGGTGTTCTAGAACGAAGTACAAATGTATTCTACGAGACCGACGACGTGATTATTTTCAATTCGATTTAAAAGAAAATTATCGAATTAGAATGAATACGTCGACGTAAATGAAATAATATTATGATTTAAATAAAATGAACAAAAAGCGAGATAATAAAAACTTAAATGTCTGTCGATAATTCGAATCGATCCGTGCGTGTAACTGATAATCGATATAAAATAAATCTTTAAAAAGGAATCAATTAAAAGGAAAAAGAAAATAACACACAACACGCAGAAAATACGCCTGAAACTCCAATTAAAAATAATAATAATAATAATAATAATGATTTACAAAAAAAAAAAAATAAAAAGTGAAAATTTAAAACAACAGAAAATATAAAAAGGATGGTTTTATCAAACCGTCGAAATATCCTAATTATCGCAAAACATCACCATCGTTCAATCATGTTTTAAACGATATTAAATTAAATTACAATGAAATGAAAAGATTAAAATTACGGGGGTGGAGGGGGGAGGGGGGGGGGTGGATAAATGCATAATGAATTAGAGAAGTCGAGTGATCGAACAAGTAAGTGTTTGGCTGTGCAGTAGTATAGGAAAGAAAGATAGAAAAATGAATTACGAAAGAGTGCAAGAGATAAACAATGAGTGAGACTATTATAGAAATATGCGAAATGAAAATTAGAAAAAAAAAAATAAGTGGAGAGAGAGAGAGAGAGAGAGAGAGAGAGAGCGAAAGAAAGAAGCAAAAGAAAAAAAAAAAAAAAAAGAAAGAAAAGGGGTGCGAAAGTAAAGAGAATAAGATTCAAATGTTATTTGAAGATCAGTGAAAGTATTCCTATATCTGTTTGTCCAATCGTCATTCTTATTCTCAGGAACGCATTTTTATGTCCTTTAAAAAAGGACTTTGCCGTCACACTATACAGGATCATCGTGTCTGTCGAGAATGTTCATGAAGGAATATATTTAAAAAAAAAAAAAAAAAGAAAAAAAAAGAAGTAATGAATAAAATAAAGCAATGAAACGGGAAAAGATTAATTTCGTGAAACTGAATGGTCTACACGTGTCGGCCTACACGTGCCTCCCGAAAAATTCCCGATTTACAAAATGTCGATAAAACAAATAAATAAATAAATAAATAAAAATATTAATAAAAAAAGAAGAAAACAAAAAGTCGACTTTATCGAGAGGACGTCGTTCAAACAGATCCGCGTACGAATACTGTAGCTGATGACTATATTGATACTTTGCTGCTTTTATGAGCTGCAGTCTACCATGTATATATTTTCATTAATGTATGTATAATAAAATATATTCGAGATAATATACGCTTCGAAAAAAAATATATATTTAACTATCAACCATCCGTAAACGTATTAATTCATATCATCTATAAGTTCCTTTCGATAATATTTCATTTTCAATTTTCATTTCAAATATTAATTTCTATTTCAAATTGACGTGACAAGTAGAAATTTAAAAATATCGAACGAGACATTCGACAGCCGCGAAAATTATATCGATTAATATTTATCATTTTATCCGCCAGATGTCACTACAGATGTAGCGCGTGTGACATAGTGATAGATAGTGGAGTTAAACGATTTACGAAAACATAACCTATGAAACGTTAAAGTGAAATATTGAATAATTATTGTTAATTCTAATTTATTTGTTCATAGTTAGACAAATTAAATTAATTATATAATATTAATCATTTGTTCAGTAATAATAATGTTTCTAAATTTATATATAAATATTTAGAATTTGTTATTACTTTCATAAGATTAAATAGTTTGAATATAATCTATTTAAAAAATTTATCATGAGCAAATACAGAAGAGAAGATTCCTCAAGTGAGGATAGTAATAGTGAAGAAGAAAGACGTAAGAAAGATATCAAAGAGAGAGATGAATTTGCTAATCGTCTCAAAGCTAAGGATGACAGTAAAACACGCAAAGTTGCTATGCCTGCTGGTTCTGGAGCAGGTAAGATTATATCCTTTCAATTTTTTAAAGTATTTACTTCTTTTTAACATTAACATTAAATATATTTGTTTTCTAGCCGAGGCAGCAAAAAGACTTAAACTTATGGAAACTGATGCAAGAGAAAAGCTTGTTCCAAAACTAAGAGTTGAATCTCGAAGAAAATATTTGGAGAAACGTAAAGAGGATAAAGTGGCAGAATTAGAAGCAGACATTATTGATGATGAATATCTCTTCGAAGAAGAAATGTAATTTATTAATTATACTTAATCCGATAGAGAGAGAGAGAGAGAGCATATTATTATTATTAAGTTAAATTATATTTACAAAATATTTTTTGATGTAGTTTGACAGAACGTGAAAAACGTGAGAGGGAACATAAGAAACAATTATTGCAATTAGCAAAGGAACATGAAAAGGCAAGGGAACTGGAAAGAGTACAAAGGTATCATATGCCATTGGAAAAGAAGAAATTGGAAGCAGAAGAAACCCAACATGATCCAGAACCACCACAATCTGAACAAAGCAAATGGGAGTCAGATCAAATGTCATCTGCAGTATTTAGATTTGGAGCCAAAGATAGAAAAGGTATAATAATAATTATTACAATTAATTATATATCTTTATGTTTTATTAACATATTGTAATTACAGCTCAACAAGATTATGATCTTATATTGGAGGATGAAATAGAATTTATTCAAGGGTTGCATGTACCTGGAAATGAAAAAAGTTTTAAACGTGAACCAAGTCCTTCTCCACAGGCTACAATTTTACAAACGATACAAGAAACTAAAAAGAGTTTGCCAATATATCCTTTCAGGAATGATCTTATTCAAGCTATTAAAGAACATCAGGTATTACATTGATTAATATTTGAAACAAAATACTTATATACGTATTATAATATATAAATAACTCTCAATATATCTTTAATTTAGATTCTAATAATAGAAGGTGAAACAGGTTCAGGAAAAACTACACAAATTCCACAATACTTGTATGCAGCAGGTTTTGCAGAGGATGATAAAATAATTGGTTGTAGTGAGCCTCGCAGAGTAGCAGCAATGTCTGTAGCTGCTAGAGTGGCTCATGAAATGGCTGTCAAACTTGGTAACGAAGTTGGTTATGCAATTCGTTTTGAAGATTGTACATCACATCGTACGCGTATAAAATATATGACTGATGGTACATTGCATAGAGAATTCCTTAGTCAACCTGATTTAGCGTCATATAGGTAATATTTGAAAATAGTTTTCAAATAATATTTTTAAATGTCTATATATTACAAAAATATATTTTATTTACAGTGTAATGATAATCGACGAAGCTCATGAACGTACATTACATACGGATATTTTATTTGGTTTGGTTAAGGATATTACAAGATTTCGTTCAGATTTGAAATTGTTGATTTCTTCTGCAACATTGGATGCAACTAAATTCAGTGAATTCTTTGACAATGCACCGATCTTTCGTATACCTGGTCGTCGTTTTCCTGTAGATATATATTATACAAAAGCACCTGAAGCAGATTACATCGATGCATGTGTAGTCTCTATTCTTCAAATTCATGCAACGCAACCACCAGGAGATGTACTGGTATTTCTAACTGGTAAATATATCCTTCCAATGTTGATCATTGGAATTATATGACTAAAAACAAACACTAATTAAAATATTCATGAAATTGAACTGTTGTAAATCAACTAGTAATTTTTAAAAAAATGTTGATTAGGCCAAGACGAGATTGAGACTTGTCAAGAAATGTTACAAGAAAGAGTTAGAAGGCTAGGAAGTAAATTGGCTGAACTGTTGATATTACCTGTCTATGCCAATTTACCAAGTGATATGCAAGCTAAAATATTTCAACCTACTCCAGCTGGCGCTAGAAAGGTATTTTATTTTATTTTATTTTTTATTATCTTCGTGTTATTTTTATAATTTACTTTACGCATTATTTTTTTATTAACAGGTGGTTTTGGCTACTAACATAGCAGAGACGTCTTTAACCATTGACAATATCGTTTACGTGATAGATCCTGGATTTGCAAAACAAAACAATTTCAATGCACGAACAGGAATGGAAAGTTTAATGGTTGTTCCGATTAGTAAAGCTTCTGCGATGCAGCGTGCAGGTACATTGCAATTGTGTTGTAATTATATGCAATAATCTCGTAGAGTAAAAGAAATTAAATGAAAATAAAATCTTTACTCTAATGAAGTGTTATACAACTTTTAAATGTTATTTAATTTATCGTATTTATTGGCAATTTTTAAATTGATTTTTTATGAAATATATGCAGGTCGTGCTGGAAGAGTAGCACCTGGTAAATGTTTTAGGCTTTATACAGCATGGGCATATCAAAACGAATTGGAAGATAATACTGTACCTGAAATACAAAGGATAAATCTTGGTTTGTATTCAATCTATAATTTTATATAAAATTACTCTCTTTCATCATTATTAATAATAATAATAATAACTTTTTAGGTAATGCAGTACTCACGTTAAAAGCTTTAGGTATCAATGATTTAGTTCACTTTGATTTTCTTGATCCACCACCCCATGAAACATTAGTATTAGCTTTAGAACAACTGTATGCTTTGGGTGCGTTAAATCATCGTGGCGAATTAACTAAACTTGGTCGAAGAATGGCAGAATTTCCTCTTGATCCGATGATGGCTAAAATGTTATTGGCCAGTGAACGATATCGTTGCTCAGAAGAAGTAGCTACAATAGCTGCTATGCTTTCCGTTAACGGAGCTATTTTCTACAGACCTAAGGATAAAATTATACACGCTGATACTGCGAGAAAAAATTTTCACGTACCTGGTGGCGATCATCTTACTTTACTCAATGTTTATAATCAATGGCAACAAAGTGATTTTAGTACACATTGGTGTTACGAAAATTTTATACAGCATAGGTACGAACTTTTAATTGATAAATTTTTCTTTCTAATTTGAATTTGTTCTTTTACATCGTTCTGACAATAGATTTTTTATTTGATTAGATCGATGAAACGAGCTAGAGACGTTAGGGAACAATTAATTGGTTTAATGCAACGAGTTGAAATGGAACTTGTTTCGGGCATTACGGAAACAATTAATATTCGAAAAGTATGTAACCATTTTAAATTATTAATGTATAGATTATTTTGATATTATTTTATTACATTTATTTTTCAAATATATTTTAGGCGATCACTGCGGGTTATTTTTATCACGTTGCACGTTTGTCAAAAGGTGGCCATTACAAAACAGCGAAACACAATCAAACGGTATCCATTCATCCAAATAGTTCACTATTCCAAGAACTTCCACGATGGTTACTTTATCACGAATTAGTATTTACGACGAAAGAATTCATGCGTCAGGTATTTTATGAAAACTACTTTTTAATTGATCGTATTTATTGACATTTTTATATTAATTTTGTATTAAATATATATATATATATATATATAGGTAACAGAAATAGAAAGCAAATGGTTATTGGAAGTTGCACCGCATTATTATAAACCCAAAGAATTAGAAGATTCGACCAATAAAAAAATGCCGAAAGTTGTTGGCAGAACTCGACCAGATGGTACTAATTAAATGAATAGATTTAATTAATAGGTAAAATACTTTTTGTACAAATGAAACGTTTATATATGTCAAAATATAAAATAACAATCCATCACGATCCAACAATATTTTACTACGCCTATTAAAATCGTAGTAATAATAAATGTAATCTACCTCTCCTTAGTATATATACTAGAAACATATTATTTTAAAAAGAGAATATAAATAGGAAGTACTAGAATAGAAAAATGGATTAAACGATAATGAAACCGATTCGTAAGAACTTTATCAATTTTTAAATATATTTTTCATTATTTATACAATAATATTGTAATTATATACGTGATACTCCTTCTAGTAGGCAAAGAAATTGAATGAAAATAAAATCTTTATTCTAATGCAATGTTATAAAAATTTACTGATGGTATAGCTAGAGAAAGAGAAAGAGAAAAAAAAAGAAAGAAAGACAGGATAATTACTGACTGTATATTGTGATATAAATCATACAGTACATAGAACAAGACGATGATAACTACAGCCTGCATTTATTATATGAATAAAGAAACCCTTCTTGTGGTGTTAACAAAGAAAATCAAAGACATATATACGTATGCATGAATAAAATATAATAATAGGAAGAAGATAGAATTCACATATATTATCGACAAATAATTTGCATAGACTTTTATTTACTATTTCTATAGTATTTTGATTTTCTATCATCAATGCCGAAGATGAATCATTTTTGGAATATAAATTTCATTTTAATATTGCAATCTTATCGTGATATTTATAAGGCAAATATTTAATTTATAAAAATAATTAACATTAATTAGAAGAATGCATACTCTTCCATTATCGTTTGCCCTTTTAACTTGCGTTGGTTTTTGGCGACCAATTAATTGGTCAGCGAATTCTTTTAAATATTGGATATATAACATATATACGATTTTTATGGTATCCATGCTTTATGCATTCACATTTTGTGGACTTATGGATGCTTTGATTGATCATCATTTGGATAATTTACTTGAAAAATTTTCATTATTTATATCCGTCATCGGTGTGTGTATCAAAGTGACGAACGTTTTAATTAATCGACAAAATATTATTTCTGTTACTAATATGCTTTTAAATGAGCAATGCATTCCTCGCGATTCGGAGGAGTTGGCAATCAAACAAAAATTTGATCAAAATGCCAGGTGAGTATTAATGATAAGTAAATATTGTACGTTGCAATCAGACGCCAGTAGTAAAGTTGTTGTATGGTCAGACATCTATTACAATCACATTTTATAATATCCACCTATTTTAGAAAATTTACAAATTATTAATTATTGCAAATAATTGTGTGTAGTTTTGAAAGATATATTAATTTAAAATATATATATGTGGTGATTGCAGTTATATTATTAATTAAATAAAAGATATTTCGTAATACATGTGACCCATTTCAGGAGTCACAAACCGAAAATAATTATTGGATTATAATTTTAAAACAAAATCTAATAGAACACATTTTTATATAAACTTTTTTCTTTTTTTCATTATTCTTGTATCCCTTATTTTAAAATAGGTCCCACGTATTACGAAACATTTTGTATATTAGTACATAAAAAAATAAATGTAAATTATGTTACTTTAGAGTAATTACAATTTATTGCGAAATTTTGAACGAGACAACCGTGTTCTTTGCAACGGTAGCACAATTTGGTAAATTCTTAGAAACTCGTACTTTACCACTTGCCAATTGGACACCATACGATCATACCTCGAGTACTATGTTTTGGATAACTTTATTACACCAAACCTTTGGTCTGATGGTGTGTGCTAATTCAAGTGTTGCTCATGAGACTATAATATCTGGACTGATGATACAAATTTGTGCACAATTGGAAATACTTTGTCATCGGGCTAGAATATTACCAATGTTGCTAGAAAAAGAACAGAAAAATTGTACCTCTGAAAAGGATTTAAAGAGAATCGAAAATCGAGTTATCGGTGAATTGATCGAATATCATCTTTACGTTTATAAGTAACAAAATAATAATATAATATAATATAATAATTATTAATATTTAATATTAATATAATATAATATAATAATTATAATGTGTTTTCACATTCAAATATTTATAATTTTGTTAGATTTATTAAAGTTCTCATTTGTTCATTAAATTTTTAATGTAATGTTTTTTAAATTTATTAATGTATATATCATATTAATTTGTAGAACATTATTATATAAAAAATATTTGATTTTAGGTTCGCTCAAAAAATCAACGACGTATTCACTTTGATGATATTCATGCAATTTACTTTAAGCTCAACCGTACTGTGCATGAGCGTTTACAAATTATCAACGAAGGATTTAATAAGTTTTGATTTTCTTTGGACATTTTGTTATCTCGCTTGTATGCTCATTCAATTATTTCTTTATTGTTGGTATGGTAATGAAGTTACATTGAGGGTAAATATTTTATTTAAATAAAATAATCTGATTTAATTAGAATTTTTCTAATGAAATTTTATATTTCTATTTTTTAGAGTAAAAAAATTGGAGATGCATTTTACGGAATGAATTGGATATCATTAAAAACAAGAGTAATTAAAAGTTTAACCATAATAATGGCAAGAACAACGAGAAGCATTGAAATGAATAGTTTACATATAGTTAAACTTTCAGCTAAATCATTTATGACTGTAAGTATGTAAATAAGAACAATATTATTAAGACTATTTTAATAATTGAATATTATTAATTTAATTATTTCATTTCAGATAATTAAAGTTTCATATTCTGCTTATAATGTTTTACAGACCTCGTCGTAATACAAAATTATTATATTTATAAATACAAATATTATTTGACAATGTAGTTTCATATTTAATATCTTAAATCATTGTCTAAAGTATTTTTTAATTTATTAAATTTTTCTACAATTTGTTTATTACTAAATTTAATGATTTCATTTCAGATAATTAAAGTTTCATATTCTGCTTATAATGTTTTACAGACCTCGTCGTAATACAAAATTATTATATTTATAAATACAAATATTATTTGACAATGTAGTTTCATATTTAATATCTTAAATCATTGTCAAAAGTATTTTTTAATTTATTAAATTTTTCTACAATTTGTTTATTACTAAATTTAATGATTTCATTTCAGATAATTAAAGTTTCATATTCTGCTTATAATGTTTTACAGACCTCGTCGTAATACAAAATTATTATATTTATAAATACAAATATTATTTGACAATGTAGTTTCATATTTAATATCTTAAATCGTTGTCTAAAGTATTGTTTAAATTTTTCAGAAAATCCATCAGAATAATTAAATAATAAAAATTAAAAAAAAATAAAATATGAAAAATAATACAAACGTTTATGTCAAAGAAAAAACTCGTTAGATTTAACAAACCAGAACTCGTCCAATGCGTATCAACTGACTATAGTTATTATACTTACGTTTTGTAGAAAGAATTATTTTTATTATTAATAAAGTAATAATGAAAGAGAAAGAAAGAAAAAAAAGAAAAAAACTTATCGAGAATAATATCTAGGAAGTTTTTTTTTTAATTACATACGGAAAAGAATATACATAAGAACTTCTCTTGATAAAATATTTAACGTTAATTAGTCTTAGTATATCCGAGAAGAAATAAAAAGAAGAAGAAGAAGAAGAAGAAAAAAAAAGCAATCATTTATAAAATATATAACAATAGAAAAATAACTTTAAAACGTATTGGCAGAACGTAAAGGTTATTAAAATTTACTGACTGTATAGACAGGGTGATATAATTATCGACGTGATATGTCGTAATAAAAGTGAAAGATGTTTTAATGAACAGGTGTGGAGTGAGGGAAGAGAAAAAGAAGAAAAAAAATTATGAATAATTAGCGAACCACTTTATACTCGATGAAAGGAGAATAATTTGAAGAAGAAAAAAATAGAAAAGAATATCTCTTACATTATTAACTTACACGATTGAAACAATTATTTTCCTTTATAAATGTTTTGCGACATTACTATTATTTTCTTTTCTTTTCTTTTCTTTTTTCTTCTTCAGGAAAAAAAAGTACAAATACTCATTGTAATAGAAAGAACGTAATAATAAATCGTAGAAAATGCACGTATTGCCAGTATCATTTGCTTTACTGACATACGTCGGTTATTGGCGACCAAAAAATTGGTCAACAAATTCAATCAAATCTTATTTATATAATATTTACACTTTATTTATGATATTTGTAATATGTTCTTTCGCAATTTGTAGTATCGTAGATGCTTACGTTGATCAAAATGTAAACACGTTCATTGAAAAGTTTACTCTTACAATATCAGTGGTAGCAGTGTGCATTAAAATTATTAATCTTACGTTAAGAAGAAATAGTATTATTTCATTGTTCGATATGCTATTGAAAGATTTTTGTCTACCAAGAAATTTGGAGGAACAAAATGTACAAGAAAAATTTGACGAGGACGCTAGGTGAATTATTTTCTTTTCTTTTTAAGTAGTAGTTACTTTAATATGGTCAGACCAGTTTTAAATTGCAAACAATGCATCGATCATTTTGATAAACAAATTGTTCGACAATAAATTATTTTTATTTATGATTTTCTTTATTTTTATTTCTAAAAGTATAGTTTTTAACTGTAAACATATAAAACTAAACATAATTTTTTAATAATAATAAAACATAGCTTTTTTATTTGTATTTTTTTTTTTAACAATTTTTTTTATAACACATTTATATGTACATTTATATGTTTTATATAATACATATTAGCTATATAAAACTAAACATACTTTTTTAATAATAATAAAACATAGCTTTTTTATTTGTATTTTTCTTTTTTTTTTTAAACAATTTTTTGTATAATACAATTCGTTTATAAAATCGTAAATTTTAAAATATATCTTAAGTATACTTACTTTATACTAATTTTCCGAATTATTATTATTATTATTAATTATATTAATATAATTTATTTATTTTTAATTTGTTTCTATTAGGAGGATCACAATTTATGTTGAATTTTTAAACGAAGCAACAGTTATATTTGCTATCATAGATGGTGTAAAGGAACACGTACTCCCATTTGCAAATTGGACACCATACGATCACTCTTCAGAAATAATGTTTTGGTTATTCTTGATATATCAATCAATTGCACTTTTGGTAATTGCAAATTCAAGTGTTGCACACGAAACAATAATCTCCGGATTGATGATACAAATTTGTGCACAATTTGAGATATTCAGTCATCGAATTAAAACATTGCCAATGTTATTGGAAATGGCAAAGAAAAATTGCAATTATATCGTACAATGGAAAAAAAAGAAGAATAGGATAATTCGTGAATTAATCGATTATCATCTTTACATATACAGGTTGTTAACAGAATTTTATTAATATTATAATATATAAAATATAAAATAACAATAATACACACACACACACACACACACAAAACATTAGAATAAGAAACAAATTTATGTTCATTTTTTTAGCTTTGCTACTAAAGTTAACAGCGTATTTACGACGATGATCATGTTGCAATTTTCAATAAGCTCGATTGTACTTTGTTTGACCGTTTACAGGATGTCCAAGGCAGAAATTGCAAGCATTGAATTTATTTGGGGAGTTTCTTACCTTGGTTCTATGTTCATGCAAATTTTTCTTTATTGTTGGTTCGGCAATGAAGTTATATTAAAGGTCAATTAATAAATCTAATTATTTTTTTTATTTTATTTTATGTTATAAACGTAATAATTAAATATAATATTATGTTACCTTTCAATTTTTTATTTAATAGAGTATGCAAAGTGAAAATTGATAATTGTTGTTTTATAGTCAATTAAATCAGGACTTCTCAAAGAATTATATTATAGCATATTATATATTCTATATATGCTATTATATTACATATTTAAATAAATATTACTTTTTATAATATATTATATTTTATATTTTATATTATATAGATAATTTTATAATATTATGTTTAATATTTTATATTATGTATAATTGTATAATGTAAAAAAATTTGGCTTTTATATTATATATAATAATATGATAATTAATAAATAATAATAATAAATATATATATAATAAAAATAAAAAATATAAAAATAAATATAATATATATATATAAATTACATATTATATTATAGCTATAAATACTATTATATTATATATGTTACATATGCTAATTTATGACTGTAAAAAAAAAATGATAGTACAGAATTTTTACCCTTTCAAAGTTGAGAAAAAAACAAATTGGCAAGTGGAAAAATTTGAGAAACCCTGATATACTAATTGATATACAAAATATTAAAATAAAATTGAATTCTTTATATTATATTTTTAGAGTATGCAAATTGGAGATATGTTTTATGAAATGGATTGGACGTCATTGGAAAATGACATAGTTAAAATTATTCCTATAATAATGTTACGTTCTACAAAACCCATTGAAATGAGAAGCGGTTATATCATAGTATTGTCTGCTCAATCATTTACAAGCGTAAGTTAATGTCTTGTTTGAAATATATATTCATTATTAATATAATATTATTTTGATATTTGTTTAATATCATTAAACAAATTACAGATACTAAATACATCGTACTCGGCATTTAACGTTTTGCAAAAATCATCATAATGATTGAAATTATTGAATTTGTGCAAACAATTATAGTCAAAATAGAAGTGTAGATATTTTTTGTGTATTCAATAGTATATACATATATATATAGGAAACGAGATATATTAAGTGTTTAAAATTTTTAAAATAATAATAATAATAATAATAATAAGTCAACTTACTTAGAGTAGTATTTTGTCGATTAAATTATTTCCAATCTTGTTTCTTTTTAATCATTTCAAATATCGTTTGTTTTATTTTTATATTTAAAATAAAAAATACTTCAATCTTGTTTCACAATACAATTTGAATATTTGAAATTACTGTTATGACCGTAGAAATTCATTTCAGTAAGAACAAATTTTCCTATCGTAGTTTCGTTTACTTCAATTTAACAACGTAGAAGAATAATAAATAATAATAAATCACAGATGATTGTAGCAAAGAGTCATCGTAATTTTTTGTTCAGATGGATTATTTAGTCTATGTAATTTTGGAAGCTGACATTAGGATAATGATAGATTTCGTTTCGAGAAAAGTAGAATCATACATCGATCGTACGATTCATACGAAAGGGGGTTTGGTAAAGAAAAGTATGAATAAAATAAAGTCAAATCACATTTCAGTTGGTGAACAAATTTCTTAGCGTACGCGTATCTAACAATAAAATACAAACAATATTTCATTCTATGAAGAAGAAATAATATTTGTTTTATAAATTGTTAAAAAATTTTTTGTTTCATAAGTTTTTCATTTAAATACGATGTTAACAAGATTATAATCACAACAATAAAAATTGATAAAGTTTTGTCATTTCATTAAAAAAATGATCTTACAATCAACTCTGATGATTTTAAGTATTTGTGGATGTTGGAAACCATTGTCTTGGTCAATCTTGTATCAGAAAAATCTTTTATACAATTTCTACGCTATTTGTGTTATCTTTTTAGTAACAACATTATCATTATCACAAATCATTGGTATCGTTTTAAACATTTCAAGCGATCTTTCTGAAGACATTTACGTATCTTTGACCATTGCAATATCTTGTTTGAAAATGTTAACGTTTAAAATTAATTACAACGATGTTGTCGAATTAATAAACGCATTAAACGAAAAAGAACCATACGTGCCATCAGACGAGGAAGAAATTGAGATACAATTGAAATTCGACAAATTGGCACGGTTTGTTATTTATTAATTATTACATACGAATTTTTTCGTTTGAGACTTTGTTTTCGAGAAAATCGACTTTAAATTTTTGCAAAATACGCGTGCACTTGATCACGTCTCATTATAACACACCTACGAACTTTTCGGTAATACCCTACGTATCACCAGTTACAGATCACCCTGTATATGTTTTGTATATTATATATATATATATATTATTTTTTATTTTATTTTTATCAATTATTAAATATTATCATATTTTTATTTATTCGTTCGAAGTTATAAATTTTTATTCATTATTTAATCAAAACAATATAATATAATTATAACCACTGTAACATTAAACAACTTTAGTAACTCATATCATTATATTTATATTATTTATTTTATTTATTTATATAAATTATATTATAATTTTGTTTATATTGTTTTAGATATAATACAAATGGTTATACATCCTTGATAGGATTTTCAGTTAGCAGTTTCGTATTTATGTCATTAATCAATGATCTCAGAAACGGACAATTAACTTTTCAAGAAGTTTGGTTACCATTTGATAATACAACACCCATCAGGTATTATTTAATATACACTCAACAAATCTTAGGTATGACATTAGCCGGATTTTTAAACGTCGCATTGGATTCATTGATATGCGGAATTTTTATACATATTTGTTGTCAAATTAAGATTTTGGAAAATCGTTTAACGAAAATAACTGACAAAAGGAAAACACTTTTAATATTATGCATTCGCCATCACGAATACATATACAAGTTAGTTCATTATTACCAAAAATTATATATTATATAAATAAAAAAACAAAAATGGAATTTTATTAATATTCATGTTTACATTAACGAATTATTCTTTCTAATTTGTTTTTAAAAGGAAAAATAAAATATTCGATAGGTTTGATTAATTTTTTTTTATCAAAATTTACAGATTTGCTGATAACGTAAATCAAATCTTTGGATTGATCATTTTCTTTCAATTTTTTGGCAGCACATTGACCGTATGTTTTACTTTGTATCAATTAACTAAAATATCACCGGCTTCTGTGGAATATGCCAAAATGTCACTTTACATGTATTGCATGTTGATACAAATATTTCTTTACTGTTGGTATGGAAATTTAATCACTTTAAAGGTAAACAGTGAACAAATTTATTATAATTATTATTATTATTATTATTATTATTATTATTAACAAAAAAACATATATTTTATTAAATAATAATATATACACATATGTATATAAAATAATATTGAATATTATTAGAGTCAAGAAATAATCGATAAGATTTTTGGCATTGATTGGACAATACTTAACAATAGCACGAAGACATCATTATTAATTATGATGAGTCGTACAATTAAACCAATTTCAATGGTGGTTATCAAAGTTTTTTCATTAAATCTCGATTCGTTTATCAGTGTTAGTATTTAACATTATTTAAATAATATATATATATAATAATCATGTGATAACAATTTGATATATATATTTAATTTACATTGATTTTTTAGATAATTAAAACGGCCTATTCAGCTTACAATCTTTTGCAACAAACACAAGGATAATAATAATAATAATAATAATAATAATAATAATAATAATAATAATAATAATAACAATTAAAAGAAAAATAGCAAACAAAGTGACATAGAAACGAATGTAGACAAAAACAAAATGTACAAAATATTAATTATCAGTAAATAATTATTAATTACGAATAATATATGAATATATGTATGTTAAAACTTAGAAGAAAAATACTCTAAACAAAAATGAGAACGTATTATTTACCTTGCAAGATTATATATCGTTCGTATGAATTTCCAAAATGAAAAAAGAAATTCAAAGACATTTATTTTATTGTCTACTAGAAAAAAAAAACGAAACAAAAAATTGTACCATTCACAAATAGCTACCTTAGCAAAGTATTTCTTTCGTGGATATGTTGTTGATATCAAATACTGCATAGGAATAATAAATAATCGATATATTGATAGGAACAGTGCAAAAGTCGTCGTTTCATTCAGCACAAGATTATTTACATAATAAAATATCATTTTAGGAATAGTCGGTGTATCTTTTCACAGTTGATATTAGAGTAATGACATAGGTTTGATTTTCTAAAGTATAGAATTACATTGAACCGTATCATTTACGAAAAGGGAGGAAGGGATGTAAGAAACAAAATATATCGATAAGTTAGAAAAGTTTTCTGTTAGTATTTCTTTCAGTATATATGGGAATTTAAAGAGTTATACTTTCTTAAAAAAAAATAAAAAAATAAAAACAAAAAACAAATAAATAAAATAAAATATAATTCTCAATTGTTATCAATACAAATTTGGATTGTGAAATGATCGAAAGATTTATGTAACGTCAGTGAACAAGTTAATTGAAAAATGATAAAAAAAGTTATATAACAAAATATAAATATAATTTAAATCAAAATGGCTGTAGTCAAATCAACGTTTATTATTCTTGGAATTTGTGGATGCTGGAGACCGATATCTTGGTCATTGTCATTTTATAAACGTCATATTTATAATTTGTATACAATATTTATAGCTTTTTTAGTAACAACTTTATCAATAACTCAAATCGTTGGTATCATTTTAAACGCTAAAGAAAGTGACGATATTTCTGACGACGTTTACGTATTCCTGGCACATTTTGTATCCTGTTTTAAGATGTTAACACTTGTGATTAATCGTAATAATATTGTTAACTTAATTGTTACATTGGAAAAAGAACCGCATAGAATTATGGACAACGTTGAGAACAATCTACAAATCAAATTTGACAAATTGTCGCGGTTTGTGTATTATTCATTATTAAATATTATTAGTATTAGATATCATATTAATGAAAAATCATTTTTCTTTTTCAGGTTCAACACTCTTAGTTACGCATTTTTGATTTCATTATCTGTGAGCAACTTTTTATTTTCCTCATTGGTTTCAGACTTTAAAGAAAGACAATTAACATTTCGAGTATGGTTGCCATTTGATGCTTACATGACACCACTTGTATATTATTTAACATACGTTCATCAAATGTTATCGTTAACATTAGGAGCAATCATTCATGTTGCTCTAGATACTTTGATCTGCAATCTTTTGATAGACATTTGCTGTCAAATTAAATTATTGGAAAATCGTTTGACCAAAATTACGAACGAACGAAAACATATTTTAAAACTTTGCATTCGTCATCATGAATCTATATACAAGTAAATTCAATATAATAATTATTTTGTACAAAGTTTCACACGTAAACTAATAAAAAAGATTAAATGATTTGTGAATTCTTTTATTTTTAAAGGTATGCTGCAACAGTAAATAAAACGTTTAAATTTGCAATCTTCATACAATTTTTGGCAAGTACATTGACAGTCTGTTTTACATTGTTCCAATTAACAAAAGTGTCAACATTTTCATTGGAATTTATCAAAATAACAGTTTTTATATCTGGAATGTTTATACAAGTTTATCTCTATTGTTCTTATGGACATTTAGTCACTCTAAAGGTGTGCTGATTAAAATATAATTATCATTTGAATCATTATCAATCATATTAATTGTAACGAAACATTACTATCATTATGCAGTGATAAATACCTTTAAAACTTTAAAAATAAATAGAAATATAATTATAATAGTAAACATTTATTGAAATAACGTTAATGTTTAAAACATAAAGTAATCTTATGTGTCATGGCAGAGCCAAGAAATTGTAAATCAAATTTTTGATACAAATTTGGTTGGATTAAACGACGACATTAAGAAATGTCTTTTGATTATGATGAGTCGTACTACAAGGCCAATTGTTTTTATTGTTATGAATCTTTTCCCTCTGAATCTTGAATCTTTCGTAAACGTCAGTATTCTCATATTTAATTACAAAATGTTATAATAATTCGAATTGTTTATAGTAATCTTCTAATTTTGTTTTTTTTAGATACTGAAGACTGCATACTCAGCGTACAATTTTTTGGCACAGACACAAGAAGACTAAAAATACAAAGAAAAAAGAAATTGATTATGGTAATTAGTATTATTATAGTTAGACACTTATAATATAAATAATTTTAAAATTATAACATGAAAGATTTAAACAATAGGCAGACACTAGAATAAAATTAATTTATCTGCAAGATATAATTCAAATCGTCGAGTTTCTCGTTCTTATATTTTATTTAAGATAACAATACAATTATTTAATAAACAAATTTGAATTATTTTAATCGACACTTTTAAAATGTTGTTTTTTCTTTTTTTTTTTGTAATGCACATGAACGAGATTGAAAAAGAATCCAGAATTGCTAGACAATTTACTTTTACTGACTATAAACTTAGAAATAAATAATTGAAATAAAACTGAGTATTATTGAAGAGATAATAGAAAATAAATAGCGATTTTCGTTATTAAAAACTGTAATTTATGACAAATGAGTACCTTTGAAAAAGAAGTATTGATGGATATTATAAAAATTTCATTTGTCGCATTTTCTTATTCTTCCTGTAACTTTACTGTTTCTCTCTACTCGTAGAACTAAGGAATAATTAATAATCGATAATAATGGATGGAACATCGAAGAGTCGTCGTAGTTTTCTACGAGAAAAAAGAAAATGATTGAACATAATAAAATAGCATTTTAAAATAATCCCATTTCTTTTCATACTTGATATTATAATAATAGTATACTATGATTACATAGTATAGAATTACGTATTGTGTGTCACTAAAAAAGGGGGAGACTACAAAATGTCAATAAAGTGGATAACTATTACTTTATATATTTTCCTTCAGTGTATGTAATAAATCGAAACGTTATAGTTCGTTTAAAAAAAAAGAGAAAAAAAGAGAAAGATACAACTGTTTCATGTTATCGTTAAATAGTTGAAAAGTAAAATGATCCAAGGGCTCACAATCAAAGAAATCAAATACTAAATTGAATTATACTTTGAAATAGAAAAATTTCGATAAAATTAATCAAATTTCAAAATGACTATAATAGCATCTACGTTGATTGTTTTAAGTATTTGTGGATGCTGGAGACCACCATCCTGGTCAATATCATTTTCAAAACGTCTCGCATATAATTTGTATACAATATTTGTAGCTTTTTTGGTATCATCCTTATCATTGTCGCAAGGAATTGGTGTTATCCTAAACGAAGATGCTTCAAATGATTCTTCCGACGACATTTATGTATTTCTCGCTGAAGCCGTATCATGTTTTAAAATGTTAAGTCTTTTGATTAATCGTAATAACATTGTTAACTTAGTTAGTTCTTTAACACAAGAACCATACAAACCATTTAACGATGTGGAAACCAGAATTCAAACGAAATTCGACGAATTGTCTCGGTTTGTGTATTATTCATTATTAAATATTATTATTAATAGATATTATAGTAATGACAAATCATTTTTCTTTTTCAGATTCAACACTAATAGTTATGCATTTTTGATTTCATTATCTGTGAGCAACTTTTTATTTTCCTCATTGGTTTCAGACTTTAAAGAAAGACAATTAACATTTCGAGTATGGTTGCCATTTGATGCTTACATGACACCACTTGTATATTATTTAACATACGTTCATCAATTGTTATCGTTAACATTAGGAGCAATCATTCACGTTGCTCTAGATACTTTGATCTGCAATTTTTTGATAGACATTTGTTGTCAAATTAAATTATTGGAAAATCGTTTGACCAAAATTACGAACGAACGAAAACATATTTTAAAACTTTGCATTCGTCATCATGATTCTATATACAAGTAAATTCAATATAATAATTATTTTGTACAAAGTTTCACACGTAAACTAATAAAAAAGATTAAATGATTTGTGAATTCTTTTATTTTTAAAGGTATGCTGCAACAGTAAATAAAACGTTTAAATTTGCAATCTTCATACAATTTTTGGCAAGTACATTGACAGTCTGTTTTACATTGTTCCAATTAACAAAAGTGTCAACATTTTCATTGGAATTTATCAAAATAACAGTTTTTATATCTGGAATGTTAATACAAGTTTATCTTTACTGTTCCTACGGACATTTAGTCACTCTTAAGGTCTGCTAATTAAAATATAATAATCATTTCTATCATTATCAATCACATTATAATTATAATAAACATTAACATTTATATGCAATGATAAAAACATTAAAAATGAATAGAACAAGCTTGTATTAATCAAAAGTTTCTAATGATTTCATATTGTACACCATTTTATTCTTATAAACAAAAATCATCTCATAATTATAATTATTTATTGAAATAATGTTTATGTAAAAAAAAACATAAAATAATCTTGTTATTTTTGGTAGAGTCAAGAAATTGTAAATCAAATTTTTGATACAAATTTGGTTGGATTAAACGACGACATTAAGAAATGTCTTTTGATTATGATGAATCGTACTACAAGGCCAATTGTTTTTATTGTTATGAATCTTTTTCCCCTGAATCTTGAATCTTTCGTAAGCGTAAGTATTCTCATGATAAATTACACAATGTTATAATAATTCGAATTGTTTATAGTAATCTTCTAATTTTGTTTTTTTTTTAGATACTGAAGACTGCATACTCAGCTTACAATTTTTTGGCACAGACACAAGAAGACTAAAAATACAAAGAAAGAAAGAAATTGATTATGGTAATTAGTATTATTATAGTTAGACACTTATAATTATTTAATAATTATAACAAGAAAGAAAAACAAAAAGACAGACACATGAATAAAATACTTTATCTACAAGATTTTTATATACACACACACATATATATATATATAATTATAACCATGGAATTTCTCCTATTTTTATATATTAAGGTAACAAAAGTCCCAAGCCCTAAATAAAGGGCAGGGTTCGAGGATGAGGCTAGCAACCTACCCTCTGTATTAAATTAATTACTTCCACAACTAACTAAATAGTTTGTTTAGGTTTTTTAATTAGGATTAACTGGACGAAGTCCTAAGAAGAAGAAGAAAGTAACAAAACTATAATTTAAATAATTGCAATGGAAATATTGAAAAAACGTTTGATTTTGTAACTCACACGAACGAGATTTAAACAAAAATTCGATCATCTTGAGAATTGCAACTACCATTTACTGACTGTAAAATTAGAGATAAATAATTGAAATAAAACTGAGTATTATTGAAGAGATAATAGAAAATAAATAGAAATTTTCGTTATTGAAAACTGTAATTTATGACAAATGAGTACCTTTGAAAAAGAAGTATTGATGGATATTATAAAAATTTCATTTGTCGCATTTTCTTATTCTTCCTGTAACTTTACTGTTTCTCTCTACTCGTAGAACTAAGGAATAATTAATAATCGATAATAATGGATGGAACATCGAAGGAGTCGTCGTAGTTTTCTACGAGAAAAAAGAAAATGATTGAACATAATAAAATAGCATTTTAAAATAATCCCATTTCTTTTCATACTTGATATTATAATAATAGTATACTATGATTACATAGTATAGAATTACGTATTGTGTGTCACTAAAAAAGGGGGAGAATACAAAATGTCAATAAAATAGATAACTGTTTCTTTATGTATTTTCCTTCAGTATATGTATTAAATCAGAACGTTATAGTTCGTTTAAAAGAAACAAACAAACAAACAAAGGATACAATTGTTTCGTGTTATTGTTAAATAGTTGAAAAGTAAAATGATCCAAGGGTTCACAATCAAAGAAATCAAATACTAAATTAAATTATACTTTGAAATAGAAAAATTTCGATAAAATTAATCAAATTTCAAAATGATTATCCTAAAATCTACGTTGACTGTTTTAAGTTTTTGTGGATGCTGGCTACCACCATCCTGGTCAATTTCATTTTCCAAACGTCTCGTATATCATTTGTATACAATATTTGTTGCTTTAATAATATCAACCTTAGCTTTTTCACAAGCAATAGGAATTATCTTAAACGAAGATGTTTCTATTGATTCTTCCGACGACATTTATATATTTCTTGCTGAAGGAATATCTTGTTTTAAAATGTTAAGTCTTGTGATTAATCGTAATAATATTATTAACTTAATTAGTTCTTTGAAACAAGAACCATACAAACCATTTAACGATGTGGAAACTAGGATTCAAATCAAATTCGATAATTGGTCGAGGTTTGTAATACAAATTTTATTATTTTTTATATTATTTATTTATTCAATATTTTAATATATATAATTTAATTGTTATTAATTATATTATTACATTTTATGGGATTAAAAGGAGAAAAGTATTCTTAGGTTGATTGTTTGAAAAATTTTCGATTTAACATTGCAACAATTTTTCTTTCCAATTTGTTATCGTGGATGTTTGAAACTTTTCATAGAATAATTTTCTTATTATATAAAATAATATAATTAAGTTTAACATTGTATGAAAAAACATCGTGTTATTTTTATTTTTATTTTTATTTTATTTGATGGTTTAATATATTTAAATATTTCTTGATTTTGTTTGTTTGTTTTTAGATTGAACACACAGTGTTATTCGTTTTTACTCACGTTATCCGTCTCTTATTTCTTATCTACTTCATTATTGACTAATTTGAAAAATAAACAATTAACTTTTCGAGTATGGTTGCCGTTTGATAATAACATGAATAATTTAATATTTTATTTAATTAACGTGCATCAAGCAATAGCACTTATATTAGGTGCCATGCTTCACGTTGCTTTGGATTGTTTAATATTTGGTTTCCTTATACACGTTTGTTGTCAAATTCAAATTTTGGAAAATCGTTTGATGATGATCAGTAATGATAATAAATCTTTTTTAAGATTATGCATTCGTCATTACGACTGTATATGCAAGTTAGTTTATTATTATGATTTTAGAATAATTATTTTTATAAATGTGAATTGTGAAAAGTTTTGAGTTTAACACTGAAACAATATTTTTGATTAATATTATTTTTGTTAAAATAAATTACAGATTTGCCTATAACGTGAATAATATGTTCGAGTTGATGGTATTTATACAATTTTTTATTACAACATCGACAGTATGTTTTACGTTGTATCAATTAACGAAAGTATCACCAATGTCATTGGATTTTTTTAAAATAATACTTTACATGTGTTGCATATTAATGCAAATATATCTTTACTGTTGGTATGGAAATCTTGTTGCCACAAAGGTTTGATAAAATATTATTAATTGTTTATCAAATACTTACATAACTAATATCATATTTTCCTTATATATATATATATATTAACATAGAACAAAATTACATTTCACTAAAATGAAATAATAATAATAATAATAATAATAATAATAATAATAATTTATTTTGCAGAGTGAAGAAATTGCGAAGAAAATATTCGAAATAAATTGGACAACGTTAAACGAAGATATAAAAACATGTTTGTTGTTTATGACGAAACGTACGATGAAACCAATCGTTTTAGTTGTTATGAAGATTCTTCCCATCAATCTCGTTTCTTTCGTCAGTGTTAGTATAATAACAATATTTTTCTTTTTTTTTACTATAATACTTCATAAGAACTTCATAATCGATATTCCTCCATACTTTTTTTGAATCATTGTATTTGATTTTTCAGATACTTAAAACTTCGTACTCGGCATATAACTTCATGCAACAGACGGATGTACAATAAAATCAGGAAAAAAGAATAAACAACAAAATAATAAGGAAGAAATCATAAATGAAATATCATAGAAAGGGTAAAAAAGAAAGAAAAAAAAAAAAAAAGAAATACGAAAGGGAAGATAAAGATAAAACATACATCACTGTTGTGTTATCATCCTGCTGTTTATCTGCGTTGTATGCTTTGCACACGTGCATATGCATACCACTGTTTGTATAAATAATTCGTTCACGTTATTAATATTTAATAGTATTAGAAAATATAGGGAACAACGAAGAAAGGAAAGAAGAAAAAAAAGAAACAAGAAATAAAATATTATTTTACTTGCAATGAAAATAGTCTCGATTCATCCTATATTTCCTTGCTTTTTTCTTCTTCTTCTTCTTCTTCTTCTTTTTCTTTTTCTTTTTCTTTTTTTTTTTATTCTTTTTTCCTAAAAGATAGGAGGAAATATTATTTCTTGGTAATATACAACAATTTGTCTCCTATATCATTTGACAAATCATCGATAATGAAAATCACTGTGTTTTGAAAGAAAAATACCTGTAAGATAAATGATAGTTTTACTATCTAAGCTAACTATTAACTTAAAATGGGGGGGGGGGAAATGGGGGAATAAGAAATAATTCATCGAATATGATATCTTTTTTTTCTTCTTCTTCTTCTTTAGTATTGTTGTAACACTATAGTTTTAAGTGACAGTACAAACCTTAGTATGATCATGTGACAAAATTCTTGAAGATCTTGAAATGTGTATTTACAATTTTATTGACATTTCAAAATAATTTCTAATAACTTTCTTTATTATCTTATTCAAATATTGTTTTGTTTTTTTTTTTTTTTATTTTCTTTTTTTATTGTATTTAGAAGAATTTATAATAATGCGTATTTTAACATTGGCATTTAAAATTTTAATATTTTGTGGTATATGGAAACCAATAGCATGGGAAAAAAGTACAAGTAAAAATATCATTTACGGTATTTATACATTTCTCGTGATATTTTTTGTTTATTCATTTTTATGTTCACAAATGATTGACATGATGAACGTTGATAATATGAATGATTTTACCGAAAGTTCTCATATGTTATTGACGATGGTTATCGGTTTTTGTAAAGCAGTTAATGTATTGATGGCACGTGATAAAATTGTTAAATTGATTGACATATTAACCGATGGTACATGCATATCTTTAGATATGGAAGAATTCAAAATTCAAAAGCAATATGATAGAACTATTCAGTGAGTTTAATATATATCTGTTTTATTTTTTTATTTTATTTAAATATTAACTTATGTTCATATATATATATATATATATATATATATACACACAAATGTATATAATTAAAATATATTTAATAATTATAATAATCTTAAATGATAGTAATAATATAGTATGTTAATTTTAAATATATTATAAATTATATATTATAAAATAAATATAATAAAAATAAATAAAAATAATAATAATATATTTAAATATTATTATTATAATATATTTAATAATTATAATAGTTTTAAATATTAATATATTAAATATATTATATTGTATATAAATAATTTTAAATATATTATAAATTAAATATATATTATTATTAAAATATATTTAATAATTATATATATAATAGTTTTTAATATTAATATATTAAATATATTTTTGTATATAAATAATTTTAAATATATTATTAAATTAAATGTATATATATATAGTATATATGATATGTATACTATATGATATATATAGTATGTTAATTTTAAATATATTATAATTTAAATATAATCACATATATATATATATATAATAACAAAAAGGGTTAATATTATAATAATAATAATAATAATAATTATAATTATTATATATAAATTATAAAAAAAATATAAAATTAATATAATATAAAAATAATATAAAAAAAAAAAATATATAATTAAATATAATAATAATAATTATTATTATTATTATTATATTTTGTTATAATATTTTAATTAAATATAATAATTAACACAATTTAAAATAAAATTAGATAAAAATGATGAATCAATGAAAGGAAAAAAACACGAACCAAGTGAATGGTTAAATCGTTTTTATAAATATTTCTTCTTCTTCTTCTTAATATTTGTTTTGTTTTGTTATTGTTTCAGGACTAATACTCTTTATTATGCTATCATGATTGAAACATCAGTATTATCGAGCATATTAAATTCTTTATTAACCGATTTGCAATCAAAAACATTGCCATTCAGATCTTGGATACCTTATGATTATTGTTCATCAATAATCGTATTTTATTTCACTTATTTTTATCAAATGATATCTCTGACTGCTTGTTCATTATTTCACGTAGCAATAGATGGATTATTTTGTGGATTTTTATTACAAATTTGTTGTCAAATAGATATATTGAAGTATCGTTTGAAACATTTAAATGGTGACGGTTTCGATGATCTTCGTAATTGCATTCGACATCATTATCAAATTTATCAGTAAGTTGTTTTACATTTTGTTTATGTTTGTTTTTATTTATTTCGATTATTATAATTAAAAAAAAAAAACAAAAAAAACAAAAAACGAAAAAAACAAACAAATCGAAAGATATTAATTCTATGATAATTTTAATATTTTTCTTTTTTGATTCTTACAAATTTTGTAATAAGTTTTTTTTTAATTTTATTATTATATTTTTATTATTATTATTATTTTATTGTAATATTATATTTCTATAATTTCAGTTTATTTTATAATTATTTTTGTATTATTATTATTTTATTTTATTTTATTTTATTTTATTATTATATATTATTATTTGTTCATTATTTAAAATTAGAAAAAGCAACCTGTCTTCTCGTATTTTTTAATATAATAATAATAATAATAATAATAATAATTGTAACTTCTCTTCTTTCTCTTATTTTTCTTTTTCTTTTTGTTTTTAGAATCGCAAATAAAGTGAATGATACATTTGCTCTAACAATATTCGCTCAATTCTTCATCAGTTCAATAGTACTTTGTTTGAGTATGTTTGAACTACTTAAAAATGATCTACTAAGTATAGAATTTTTTGCACTGGTATTATATTTGTCAACGTTGTTGGTACAAATCTATATTTTCTGTTGGTATGGAAATCAAGTTAAATTGAAGGTTTGTTCATTCATTTAAAGTAATGCTAAACAAAAAAAAAAAAAAAGAAAAAAAATCAAACAAAATAAACAACAATCTAACATCGTTTTATTCTTCATTTTCAGAGTAGTCACGTTGCTATTGCATTTGCTGAATCTGATTGGACGTCATTTAATAATCATTCAAAGAAACTTATTTTAATAGTTATGCAACGTGCTGCTAAACCAATAGAATTTGTTAGCGCGTACTTTATTACCGTTAATTTGGATACATTTATGAACGTAAGTAGTATGATTCATATCTTAGATTTATTTTTAATCAATCATTTATTTTTCAACTTCAATCATATTTTTTTTAATAATTATTACAGTTATTAAAAACTTCATATTCGACTTACAATGTTCTACAAAAAACGCAATAAACCATAGGAAATAATTTGTTTTAATATTACAACTATTACTTACATGTGTGTATACATGAATATATATATATATATATATATATATATATATATATATATATATATATATAGGATTGGGGAAAAAGTTTCTTCGTATTTTCCTGATAAATTATTTTATTTAACTTATATTATAAATATAATATTATATATTATATAAAAATATATATAATATATAATATATAAAATATATATAATATGTTATATATAAAATATAATATATATAATATATATTATATTATATATTATATATTATAAATTAATTATATTATTATAAATATAATTATACATTTATAATAATATAGAAAATATTATAATAAACTCACTCTATTTCTTTTTCTATTTCTCTATCTATAATATATATATATAATATGTATTATTATACATATATAAATTATAAATATTAATAATAAATTAAAATAATATATATTGCTAGAGTATATACTTGCAATTGTATATATTATATAAGATTCACTCAAAAAAAAAAAAAAAAAAAAAAAAGATAACATTTTAATAGAAATTAATTTATTAAAACGTCATTTCATTTATAACAATTGCAAAATGTTAATGTAAATTGATCTTTATAATTATTCACAATGTCTCTTTTTATATCTTTTCTTTTTATAGTTACTAAAAATTACTTAACTAAAATTTACATTCAACTAAAACAGATACCAATGAAGTTGAATGAATAAGTTAAAGGATCATAAATTTGTCAAATAGGCTTTAACCACTACATTCAATTGATTATTTTAACGAAACAATATAAAGAACTTTGAGTAAAGTAAAAAAAAAAAGAAAGAAAAAAAGAAAAAAAGAAAAAAAAGAATAAGAAAAATAAAATGAAGAAACGAATAGAATTTTCAAATATTTATACGATCTTTGAAGAATCTTGAAATTTGGCCAATTTTATGCGATCATCTAGTAATAATGTCTCACTAACGTTATACAATGATCATGAAGAAGTATATCTAGTTAAATTGACAAAAAAAAATTACCTAATAATAATAATAATAATAATAATAATAAATTTAGCTTGAAAACGTAGAAGAATATTTTTGTTTGAATACAAAATCTTAATATCTAAAGTTAAAATAAAAATAATATCTAATAGTTGAAACTATAATACGATATAAATACTATTTGATATTCTTGTAGAAAAGGTGAGAGGAGATATAAGTATAATAATATGTGTTCATCGTGAACGTAGTTAGAAGAAGCAGAAAATAAACTTTTGGGGGCCCCACCCCCGTTGAAACTTAAGGTTTCTTGACGGGCCATTTTTGGGGCTCCCCCCCACCAATCAGAACCAACGTAGATATTCTCTACGTATCCTTCCTTCCGTTAGTAATTTTCGTTTAAGCTTGCTGCTTTCCCGATTCTCTCAGACGCTCAACTCGTGCCGTTCAGCTCGCTCGAGTTAGGTAAGTTTACTGTTAATAAGTTTGTCAACAATTTAACGAAGAACAAATGTCGTCATCTCGTTGAAGAAGATAATATTCATCTTATTCTCTTATTCTTCTACTTCTACTTCTACTTCCATTTCTTCTTCTTCTTCTTCTACTTCTACTTCTACTTCTACTTCTACTTCTTCGTTTTTCTTCTTCGTCAAAGTGTATTCCTTCTGTTATCTTACTTTTCATTACTTTTAAATATATATATCAATGACTTTTTGTTAGTTTTCATTATTTTGTACAAACGATGAATGTGAGTGTTGTTAAAAAAAAAAAAAAACAAAAAAATAAAGGAAAGGAAAGGATGTACCGTAAAAAAAAAATGGTATCTAATTTCATTACTATTATCAAACTATAATAGATAAAAGACAAATGATCAATCTCGTGAATTCGTGACGATGCCAACTGCACTATTTCTACTATAAGATAAAATATATATATATATATATATATATTTTATTTTTTTCAATATTAACAGATACATTAATATATAATATAATAAGAATGATTACTAAGTTTAAAGCTTGCAGGTGCTTTTGTGATTTATTTGATTTTCTTTTCGAAGAACATTTTGATGCTTTAACAAGAACGCTATTCTATTATACAGGATATGCTTGTAAGTAGAATTAACTAAGCTTGTTTTGCAAATATATATATACATCCTTTTTTTTTTTTTTTTTTTTTGTATGCTTCCTATACTAATTTTTATACAGAGAAAGAAAGATTTAACAATTTGATTATATAAAATATAAAAACAATAAAAATTAATAAAACAATAAATATGGGAATCTTAATGAATTGAATCTTGCAAATTGAATCTTGCAAAATGAATCTTACAAATTGAATTTTGTAAATTGAATCTTGCAAATTGAATCTTGCAAATTGAATCTTGCAAATTGAATCTTGCAAATTGAATCTTGCAAAATGAATCTTACAAATTGAATTTTGTAAATTGAATCTTGCAAATTGAATCTTGCAAATTGAATCTTGTAAATTAAATTTTGTAACTTGAATTTTGTTAATTGAATCTTGCAAATTGAATCTTACAAATTGAATCTTGCAAATTGAATCTTGCAAATTGAATCTTAATGAATGAATAAATGAATGAACGAACGAAAGGAGTAAAAAAAAAAAAAAAAAAAGAAAAGAAATGATTAAACTATTTGAAAGAATTATTATAAAAATGATAATAATAGTATATTTGAAAAATTGATCATCAAATTTTCGTGATTCACTTTATGCGACGAAAATAAATCGGTTGCTAACATTCGATGGTTCCGCTTGTATGCTATTTTCAACCTACCGATGGGAAACACATCTTTTTCTATCTTTCTTCCTTTCATTCATTCTTCAAATTATTATCCAGAGGAAAAATTAGATGTTAGAACAAATTTTGTAAAAGAATGTTATCCACACATTCTTTCTTGGCATGTTAAAACATTTAATCTATTTTATTCCTTTCATACGATTTTATCATTATTTTTGATAATTTTTGCATGAAATACTTCAAACACAAAATTCTTTTTCTTTTTTTTTTCATCATTATTATCATCTCACAGTATAATATTTGCTTTAGGAGGAGAAAAATTATGGATCTTTTACGTGAAATTCGTTTAACATCACTGCTGCCAATTATTGCTAAATTAAAAAAAAAATAATAATAGATAAATTCAGAAAGAAAAGAAAAAAAATACAAAATCAAAAAAAGCTAATGCTGCTGTACTAACGAACGAGAAATTATTTGCTTTTTGGACGTGTAACATAGAGTGAAAATAATGTCGTAAGTAGTATATCTAATATCTATAATTAACTATATATATATATATATATACTAAACACATAATATAAATATTATTATATAATATATAATAATATATATTAAAAATAATAGTATTTAGTATAATAGAGTATAATAAATTATACTATTATTACTTATAATTTATACTATATTATTACTTATAAAATAATAGTATAATAGTATATATAACGTATAATAAATAATATATAATATAAATATTATTATATAATATATAATAATATATATTAAAAATAATAGTATATAGTATAATAGAGTATAATAAATTATACTATTATTACTTATAAATTATACTATATTATTATTTATAAAATAATAGTATAATAGTATATATATATAAAATAACTATGTATATAGTAACTGTAAAAACTAATATATATAATAACTATTAAAATAATAGTATATATATATATATATATGTTATTAATTAGAAGATTTGCTTTAATTTAACAATTTGTGATTACATTTTATTATTTATTTATTTGTTTGTTTAAGTAATAATTTTTTACACGTATGCACATTATCCAATATTGAACATCTAACAATAATAATATTAATAATAATAATAATAATAATACTAATAATATTATTAATGATATAAATTATTGAATAAAATTTACAAAATACACACATAACACATATAACAAATGTACTACAACAAATGTAGAAAAAAAGGATGCTTAGAAAATGCACTCATGAAAAGATTTTCTAATTCCAGATTGTCTTAGGAATATATTTATAAATAAACGCGAATGTGGCAAAACGACGTCCGTGAGAATTTCGATGTTCTCGTTGAAATCTTATTCTATATTTTCTATCTCTCACTCTATTTCTATTTCTTTTTCTATTTCTCCATCTATCTATCTATCTATCTATCTATCTATCTATCTATCTATCTTTTTCTTTATTTCGTGTTAAAAATGTTTTTAAGAATGATTAAAAATGACACACGTAACATGAATTTCGCAAGTGTCATTTTGACGTATTAGATCCAGGTGTATGTATATGTGTGCTCATTTAAATATATTTTCAAAATGATTATATTTAATACATTTCTAATATTAATATGATTATTAATAAGAGAAGAATATTTTATAAGTAATAAGAAGACTGCATTTTATTTTATTTTATTTTTTTTTCTAATATTAACACATCGTATTATTTATCATTTTTTTCTTTATAAATCATTAATAATGTTCATTTTATTTTTTCATAATAAATTAATGTATAATTTATTTCAATTATTGTACAGCAAAATTTCATAACTTTTTTATTTTTTTTATATTTTTTTAATGATCTATATAATAATCGTTTGTATTTTTTGATCACTCTTTGATCGTCTTTACACATTCGTTTGTGACAACAATTTGTTACAAGTGTTTATTTACATTATTACGTAATTTACATTGATTTTTATTTAAAAATATTAATTTATATTGTCTGTTAATACATAGGATTATTAGAATTATAAAAGATATTAATAATAATAATAATTGTTTTAAGTATAACCTTTATACGATATTTCTGATTATCCAAATTACAGATAAAATATAGATTATTATAATTAATATAATAAATATAGATAAATTAAAAAACAAACAAATAATAAGATAATAGAATAATAGGTGAACACAAATATTCGCATAAAAAAAACCAAGCGACAAAAAAAAAATAAAAAAAAATAAAAAATAGAACAACAAATGAAAATTCGTAAAAGATTTATTTTAAATGTTACACCACTACAACTTTGTTATTATTAATAAATTAAAAAAAAAAAAACTATAATATAAATAATATAATTTAATCTATATTAATTATAAATTACAATTATGTTAGTATTAATAAACTAAAAAAAGAAAACCAAGCTACAAAAAAAAAATAAAATAAAACAATAAATCAAAATTCGTAAAAAACATTCATTTTAAATGTTACACCACCACAACTTTGTTATTATTAATAAATTAAAAAAAAAAAACTATAATATAAATAATATAATTTAATCTATATTAATTATAAATTACAATTATGTTAGTATTAATAAACTAAAAAAAGAAAACCAAGCTACAAAAAAAAAAAAAATAAAACAATAAATCAAAATTCGTAAAAAACATTCATTTTAAATGTTACACCACAATTTTGTTATTATTAATAATTAGAAAAAAAAAAGAAACTCTCTCTATATGATTATAAATAATATAATTTAATCTATATATATATTAATTATAAATTAAAATATATAATTTGAAACAAGAAAAAAAAAAACTAGAAAATAAATAATACACGATTAAATTTGTTTTAATTGTAAATTAAAATAATTGAAAAAAAACAAAAACAAAAAAAACAAAAAAAACACACGTAAAAATAATAGAAATGCAGATGAACCAGATACAACAGAATTATTATCCACATTTTTAATTATTCAAATTAAAATTAACCAAAATAATTCGATCAATAATATTACGGGGAAGGAATGGTGGGTTGGTAGAAGGGGGAAAAAACAAAAAACAAAAAACAAAACAAAAATCATTTATTCACAAAAGAAATGATATTATATCTATCAGCCCCCAAAATGTAAATCCAACGATATTCGCAGGATTCTTGTTAAAAGCTTGGTATAAAATGCTATTAATAAGCGTCAGTTAGATCGAATGTCGGTCGTCTGTGGGCAGCCAAGTAAAGCTCGTTCTTCTGGCTTCTTACATTATGCTAGTTTTGCTTGCTTGCTGCTTGCTTGCTCTCTTGCTTTCTTGCTTTCTTGCTTTCTTGCTTGCTTGCTTGCTTGCCTTCTTCTTTCTCGTCGTGCCATCGACGTCGTTTCACTTATATTTATAGAATCCGGCTGTAGATGCTATTTCCGTGGACACCCTGATGTGCTATTTTCCGTGCACGTTAGGCGTACACACATACACACACACACACAATCATATGCATATAATATATATATATATATATATATATATATATATATATATATATATTTTTATTAATATTAATTATACAATATATATTATATAATTATTATAATATATTATAATTATTATAATTATATTATATATAATATTTATAATATTATATAATATATATTATAATTAATTTTATTAATTATTAAATTATAATTTATTTTATTAATATATATACACATTAATAATTATATTAATTATAATATAATTAATATTTATTTATTGTATTATAATATTAATTAAATAAATTATAATATATATATATATATATATATATATATATATATATATATATATATATATATATTATATAATTATATTATATAATTATATAATTATTATAATATTATTATATAATTATATAATATTATAATATATTATAATATATAATTATAATTATACAATATATATATATATATATATATATTATAATTAATTTTATTAATTATTAAATTATAATTTATTTTATTAATATATATATACACATTAATAATTATATTAATTAAATAAGTTATAATTATATGTATATATAGTTAATGTGTATATTAAATTACACATCTTACAATATATTGGATTGTTCGAAAAGTATAATTTCGTTTTTCATTTATAAAAATGAAGACACAATTTTTGTTTCGAGGCTTAAAAATCTACGCCTTTCAAGTAGTCATAAATAATTGAATTTGATAAATTTAACCTGTAATCTCTCGATCTCATATATTGCTATTTGCCAATTTGCATCAACTAAATGTCATTATTATTGTGTCAGTAAATAAAACGAAATTACTTTCTGAAACAACCTAATACAATGGATTTACTTTTGAAAGTTTTTGGAGAAAGGAAGGAAAGAAATGAACAAAACAAAATGTTAACATTTGTTTTTCAATTTAAAAATTTGGATAATTTTGCAATTATTTAATTGACAATTAAGTAATTGTGAATTTTTCAAAGAAAATGATTGGTGAAATCGGCAATTACTTAATTGTCAATCTAATATTAATTAATTTTTATTAAAATTATTATTACAGTATATTTTGTTGAGTAATTTGTTTATATAACTTGACAATTATTTATTATTAATATCATATAAATAATTTGTTAATATGTCACATTTATCTACTTTTACGTAAGAATATTACATACAACTACTATTACACTATATTTCCATTGAATAAATTATTTGTTGATTAGTTTTATTTGTATTTAATTAAAAATATTACAAATTATTTAAAAAAAAAAAAAACCATAATCTCATTCATACATTTTAAATATACATTCCTAATTGTCATAGAAAATAAAATAATAAACTTATATTACAAAATTTTTTTTTTTTTTTATCTTTTTACATTGACAGAAGATTCGATCGTTTCGTGAGAAAAATTATCGGAAGTAGAGGAAAGAAAAAAAGGTCGCAATCATGGACGCGATCAAGAAGAAGATGCAAGCTATGAAGCTTGAAAAGGACAATGCTATGGACAAGGCTGATACCTGTGAAGGTCAAGCTAAAGAAGCTAATTTGCGTGCAGACAAGGTCCTCGAGGAGGTTGCAGATCTTACGAAAAAACTCGCCCAAGTTGAGAGTGATTTACAAATGAACAAACAAAATCTCGAACAGGCTAACAAGGATCTCGAGGAACGTGAAAAATCACTTACCAATGTAAGTTATATAACATATGACATATATATATATATATATATATATATATATATATATATATATATATATATATATATATATATATTATATTTATGATATTTATTAATTTGTCAATGAACAAATATTAAAATGTTATATGCATATATTAGTATAAATCAAAAGTTTGTACGTTTATTGTATTATAAGTTATATTTTAAATTGCATAATGATAGAAATGAAATGCAATAATTATTAAATTATTATATATTAAATAATATATTATATTAATTATATATATATATATATAAAATTATTTTATAAATTATTTTATATATTATTTTATATATTATTTTATATTATATTATTTTATTACTATTTTATATTATATAACTATATTTTATATTATTAATTATATTATTATAATATAATTATTGTAGTAGTAATATAATTTATATAATTTAATTTTTATTATATTAACTATTAAATTAATATTTTATATATTATATATTTATATATATAATATATATAAAATTATTATTAAATATAATTAGTAATACTAAATATTATTATATATATATATATATATATATATATATATATATATATATATATATATATATATTTAGTATTATTAATTATATTATATATATATATATTAATATTTAGTATTACTAATTATATTTAATAATAATTTTATATATATTATATATTAATATTAATAATTATTATATATTCATTATTAAATTAATATAATTTATAATTAATTGATAAAAACATAATGATGAATTATATTATAAATGTATAAATTAGAAATATCAATTTCGAAACATACGAATTTTTTGATTCAACCACTGATATTAAATATTTATAATAAAAAAAAAAGAATTATAAGTAAAAAAAGATTTTCTATTTATCTATCTATCTATCTATATACATATATATATATAGATAGATAGATCTTTGAAAGATCAAGTTTGATCGATCAACAAATCGAATTTCGAACAATTCATGTCCTTGATCTAATTCATTTTGGATTCGATCCAACCGATATCTTTACACTAAACGTAAACAAAACAGTAGTTGTAGTTTTAGTTTAAAAAAAGCATCGAGTTAAAACTATTTTTTTTTCCTTTTTTTGTTTTTTTTTCTATGTCATGGTTTACTACATACTATTGCATTGTTCAGGCCGAGTCCGAGGTCGCTGCTCTTAATAGAAAAGTCCAATTGATTGAAGAGGATTTAGAACGATCTGAAGAACGTCTAAACACTGCAACTGCCAAACTTGCTGAGGCATCTCAAGCTGCTGATGAATCTAGCCGGTATTATGATGTTATTTATCATTTTTATTTTACATATTTATATTAATCATTTAATTATTATTTCATTTCATTTCATTTCATTTCATTTTATTTTATTTTATTTTATTTTATTTTATTTTATTTTATTTTAGTTTATTTTATTAAATTAAATTAAATTAAATTTTATTTTATTTTATTTTACTTTATTTTATTCTATTTTACTTTATTTTATTTTATTCTATTTTATTCTATTTTACTTTATTTTATTTTATTCTATTTTATTCTATTTTATTTTATTTTACTTTATTTTATTTTATTCTATTTTATTTTATTCTATTTTACTTTGTTTTATTTTATTCTATTTTACTTTATTTTATTTTATTCTATTTTATTTTATTTTATTTTATTTTATATTATTTTATTTTTGTATTTGTATTCATTTGATAATATATTAATTTAGAACATTTTAAATTAGAATTTATATATATATATATATATATATATAAAAATATTATAGAGAGAGAATATATAAATTAGAATAATTAGAACAATTTTATAATCAATTGATTGACACCTTGTGTTTTCACATTACTTGGATTAATTTAATATTTCATAAATATATTTAATAAAATATTAAATATTAAACGCGATTAATATTAAAAAATATAATACATTTCAATATATTATATTTTTTTAATATATAATTACATATTTATTCTAATATATTTGATCCAATACACGTATAAAAATTTAATCAAAACCACATATGAAATCACAAAATTTCTTTTAAATTTGTCTACGTCAAAACTATCAAAGAAAATTAATTTAAATTTAATTGAACAATACTGTAATATATCTATAAGTTTATTATAACTAATAGATAATATATTATATAATGGAATTTATTATATTCAATCACGTGAAAATATTTGCTCGAGTAAAATTGAGTGAGAGAGGAATATGGGTGAGGGGGGTCACTAAATGAAAATGTATATATGTATATAATAAACGTATGATAATATTAATTATATAATTTATCATTTATTATTTATGATTATACAATTTGTTACAGTATGTGCAAAGTATTGGAGAACCGTTCCCAACAGGATGAGGAAAGGATGGATCAGCTGACGAATCAACTTAAAGAAGCTCGTCTATTAGCTGAGGATGCTGATGGAAAATCAGATGAAGTATCACGCAAGTTGGCCTTCGTTGAAGACGAGTTAGAAGTTGCTGAAGATCGTGTCAAATCTGGCGAAGCGTAAGCTCACATTTATATTTATTATTTTAATGTTATTATTTAACACTGAACTATCAACAAATTAGACTCATTTCATTTTATTTCATGATGCAAAGTAAAAAATAAAAACATGTGTGCATATCACACAAGTTAGAAGTGAAACCTTCAAATAAATAAGTTTCGAGGATAATTTATTATACAATATTACTATAATATTATTTGTACTTTTAATTTGTAATTATTTATTTAATTATTAATTTAATTATAAAAATGCGCGCCTGTTCTTATGCAACCCACCAGACACACTTTGAAATTGTTGCTTGCGAGCGCCATCTACTGGGACGGAATTTTTTTGCAATCAAAACTGTTTATACACGTATGTATGACGGGTTGCTTATCTTTCGGGGCAGAAAAAAATTTCGTCCCAACAGGTGGCGCTCGCAAGCAAGCAACATTTTCAAAGTGTTTTTGAAGGGTTGCATTCATACAGGCGCACATTTTTATAATAATCACAAAGAAAACACTTTAAAAAATATTTGCAAATCAAATGATACAAAACTAAACTTTCATATTGTAATCAATTTATGGATATTTTTACAATAATATTTAGTATTTTATATAAAATAAAAATAAAAAATCATGTGTACAACAGATCACACGTGTTAAAATCACTTCCTATTCTAAAGAAGTTTTCACTTCAATAATGTGTTTTAGAATATTAATTTTTATTTTTTTTTATCTTTGATGATAAAAATACAAATTTTACTTTCAACATTTGTGAAAATATTACAGAAAGATCATGGAATTGGAAGAAGAATTGAAAGTAGTCGGAAACAGTTTGAAATCATTGGAGGTATCTGAAGAAAAGGTAAATTGTTTCAAATCAATCAACCAATCAACCAACCCACCCAAATCCTTAACAAAACTTTGAATTATATTTTTTTTTATTGTCATTTCAATTAGGCTAATCAACGAGTCGAAGAATTCAAACGCCAATTGAAAACGTTGACTGTTAAACTAAAGGAAGCTGAAGCACGAGCAGAATTTGCTGAGAAGACGGTTAAGAAACTCCAGAAGGAAGTTGACAGGCTTGAGGGTAAGTTAAACGTACTCGGTATTATTATTATTATTATTATGATTATTATTATTATTTATAATAAACAATTTATTTTTTTTTTTTTTGAGCAAGGAAGGTTGGGGGGGAGGGAGGGAGGGAGGGAGGGGAGAGGATTGGAAGAAGAAGAAGGGATTTTTCTCATTGCGTTTTTTTTTCTCATACGTGTGAAAAAGAAAAACGTTTTTGGCAACGTTTTAGAAATTTGTCGAGATACTCGTTACTTTAACATTTTCATTCTTCTTTCCTCATCCCCCCGTCCCCCTTAGGAGAGTTAATGTGACATAATTTGGCAAATTGACAATACAACTGTGTGCTTGAAGAATTAACAAATAAATAAAATGAAATTAAAGTATGTCTCGTTGTTGACTTGTTGCCAAATAATGTATAACATATTTGTAATTTACAATTATAATTCGTAATATTAATTATTATATTATCTAAATGTAACTTTTATTAATTCTTTTTTTTTTTAATTTTTTTTTGTTAGTATAGAAAAATTATGTTACGTTAATATAATTATAAATTAATTTCGGATTATTTTACATATATATATATATATATATATATATATATATATATATATATATATCTAGTAATATAAATAATTATAATTTATAGTTAAAAAATATTATATAATTATATATAAATTATAATTATATATTAAATTATGAAAATTAAATATAAATTAATGTGAGATTATTTAACTATAAAAAAAAAAACAAACAAAAACACAATTATTTATAGTAGTAGTAGTAGTATTAATTATTATATTATCAAATGATCACTTTCATTTATTTTCTCTTTTTTATTTTATTATAGAAAAATTTCTTTACGTTGCCAATATAAATTAACGTTGAATTATTTTATTATAAAGATAAATAGTTAATAATTATTATGTTACAAATAATTTTAATTATTTTCCACTTTTCAGCATTGCTTTGTGACATTGTTCTGACAAATAATATTTTTCATAATACGAACGCTTTCTTTTCATATAATAATACGATTTATAAAATAATAATAATAATAATAATAATAATCCTCAAATTGATTGACTATACTTAATTAAAAAAAAAAAAGAAAACGTAACCAAAAACAGTGAAACAATAAATAATGAAAAATAAATAATGCTTAATATATTTGTTTACTTTTTAACAGGATAATTAATAAGGAAGAAAGTATAAAAAAAAGAAATCATTTTAAACAAAATATTGTCATAGGTGCATCTTTGAATATGCAAATTGATTTGTTTCATTGCAGACGTTTTATATCACGAGAAGGACAAACGCAAAACTGTTTGCGAAGAATTGGACAAGACGTTCGCTGAGCTTTCTGGCTACTAAAAAAAAAACAAAAAAACAAAAAAAAAAGAAAGAAAAAAAAATACCCAAAATATCCTCCTCACACTTTTATCTATCTAAATTTTTAATACTCATTACTAATTTCCCCCCCCCCCTTTATACTTTGCTCTCAATGTACTTCTTCTTTTTTCTTTGTTTTTTTTCTTCAATTATATTTTTGCAATATTTGTTGCTTTTTTTTTTCTTTCTCTACATTTTATTTTATTCTATTCTATTCTTTGTTTTTTTACTATTCTAAAATTATAGACAGGATTTGTATTTTGATTTTGTTGAAAATAATTGTCAACGATTCAAAATCCATTTGCTTTGCAACGATTATGCAACAAACAAAAAATATATACGTGTCCTTTCTCGTTATTTTTTTATTTTTTTTTAATTTTTCTCTTTACAAAGGGTGAATTATTTTTCTCTAATCGTTTTTGTCCGATTTTGGATTGTTTTGCTTGGATTTTATGCGCTTTTATAATCCAATTGGATGAAAAAACAAAAAAACAAAAAAAAAAACCAAAAAAAAAACAAACAAAAAAAAAGTAACTCGTCCATTTTATTTTAATTTTGTTTTTCTTTTCCTTTTTTGTCTTTGACTTTGTCTTTGATTCCTTTCTTTTTAATTTACTATAAGCATATATATTAAAATATTTTAATTAATACGCGCTCTCACGCATAAAAATACATACACAAAATTGACAGCTTGATAAAACAAATAAAATAAAATTAAAAAAATAATACAAAAAAATAATAAAAAGCTTAACAACTTTACCTGTGGGTGGATCATCGTACTTCAGGTACTTTTACCACCAGCTCTATTGCTAGGTTATGTTTAATAATTTCTATGTTTGTTTTTTTGTAAATGTTTTTATTGTTCTTATTCTTATGTATCACTAATATAATTTTAATTTGATTTTTATACGGAATAAATATATATATATATTATACATATATAATATGTATTACAATATATATACAATATATATACATACATTATAATATATATATATATACAACATATATACATAAATACAATATATAATACAATATATATATATATATATATATTTATTTATTTATTTATTTATTTATTTATTATATTATATTAAAAAAATAAATATGTATTTATATAATAAATATTATATATATAAATTTATATTCTATAAATATATAAATATATTATATATATATATATATATATATATATATATATATATATATATATATAAATAAATAAAAAATAATATATAAATATATTATATATATATAAAATTATAAAAAAAAATTATATATTATATAATATATTTAATATTATATATAAATATATATTTATATAATATAAAATATAATAAATATAATATATATTTTATATATACCATTTATAATTATTATATATTTTATATTATATATAGTATACATATATATTATTTATTATATTATATATAATATATATATTTATACCGTATATAGGTAAAAATGCATGCTAAATAAAATAAAATAATATAATAATATTCTTTCTAATCCTAATAATAACTATAAATACTAATACCAATTAAATCTCATTCAATCCATGCTTTAGCGCAAGCTCAACTTTGTTTTCTTTTTACCATACGTATATATATATACTTGTATATTTTTTATCAACAATTTATTTATCTTCGCAAACGAGAACAAGAAAGAAAGGAAGGAACGAACCATTTTTCTATATTTTTTACGAACAACGACTTACTCTTGTAGCAGTAGATAATTAGATAATTAATTATACATTTATTTAGATATAAAATAAAAAATATCTGTATCTAAAAATGATACAAAAACAATTCTAACAGATTTGGGTAAAATTAAAAAAAAAAAAATAGAAAAAAAAAGAAATATCAAACAAATCAAAATGTTTCATGCGAATTTAACGAAAGAAAAGAAAAGAAAAGAAAAGAAGAAAAAAACCCAAGAACAAGTTTTTTTTCATTAATCATTGATTATTATTTATATTAAATTAATTAATTTATCATTATTTTATCCAAGTCTGATGAAAAATGTAGATAAATAATATTTTATCGTATTTAAAAATATCGTATTGTAGTTTACTACACGTCACGCGATCATGGGATATTTTGTTAGAATTATTTTGTATTTGTTTTTTTTTCTTTTTTTTTCGATACAACAAATTTTCTAATACTAATTTATAATTATATTCATTCATTTATTTATTTATTATTTTCAGATGAACTTGGTATCAACAAGGACAGATACAAATCACTCGCCGACGAAATGGACTCTACGTTTGCCGAATTGGCAGGATATTAGAAAGATTTTCATCTCTTTATAATTATTATTCTATTTCTGCTAATTCTTTCTCGATTCTATCCTCTAATTCCTTTCCCCCTCTCTCTCTCTCTCTCTTTCTCACACACTATCTCTCTCTCTCTCTCTCTGTCACTATCTCTCTCTTTTTTTCTCTCTTTCTCTATCTCTCTCTCTCTCTCTCTCTCATTATGTCTCACTCATTCGTTCAGCTCACTACCCCTCTAACTCGTCTTTTGAAAAATCAATCGAATTTTTCTCACGAAAAAAAAAACACACACACACACAATTACAAAAAAGAAATTTAAATTAAAAAAAAAGGGCTGAAAAAATCTCATCGCGATTGAGCTTAAAGGGTCAAATATTAACGATCATCATAGCGTCTATATTAATTTCTTGACGTTATCGTGTCTCTCACACGGACGGCTAATTAAATTTTATTCTGTTATAATAAAAAAAAAAAAAAAAAGCAAGCAATTATTAAGAAAGAGTATCATGTAATAAACAAACTGTAATACGATCAATGTCAATAAACTACCGTAATAAGATATGGTAGAAATTTACGTACTTAAGAAAATAATAATAATAATAATAATGATAATGATAATAATAATAATAATAATAATAATAATAATAATAATGATAATGATAATGATAATGATAATGATAATGATAATGATAATGATAATGATAATAATAATAATATAATAATAATAATAATGATAATGATAATGATATTGATAATGATATTGATAATGATAATAATAATAATATAATAATAATAATAACGATAACTTAATAAAATTCGCGAATATAAAATAAATGAATATTTTAACGACACATGGAGGTCGTAAAATTTGCATTTTGAGAAAGTCCTGATTTAAATGATGATAAAAAGAACAAAATATAAAATCAGAGTATTGTTAATGTAAAAAATATATAACGGTAAGTATAACTTTATTTAATACACTAATTGTGTGTGAGTAATATTTTATTTATTAAATATAATGTGTATAAATATATATAATATTATATTATTTATATATATTATTATATATTATATATATATATATTATTTATTAATATTTTATATTATATATAAAATTTATTTATATATAATTATATTTATTATTATTTATATTTATATATAAATTATATTTTATATTTTATTATTAATTATATTTATATTTAATTATGTTTCTTTTTATTATTAATTATATATAAATATTTATATTATATATATAATATTATTTAACACACTAGTTGTGTGTGTGTAATATTTTATTTAATAAATATAATATATATATATATATATATATATATTATTTATTAAATAAAGTATATATTATATTTGAAAGAAAGAAAATGAGAGGATTTGAACGTTGATAGGTAATTGTTTATAAGACATTTGAATAGATTTTATTTTCTATTATATTTGAAGAGTAAATAATATACACAGAATGAGACATGTTTCATCGAATGGCATATAGTATTTTAAACTGCAATGCTGCCTTGTACTGTATCTTTGAAAAGTTCTCTTAAAAAACTACTATTTACAATATTATGCGTATTTAGTTTCGTTCTATGTTATAACAAATTATAATGCATTCGATGAGAGCATTGTTTACATATGTATGTTTCTTGCGTTTGTGTATATATATTTATTAGAAATTATAATCACGTGTGTACTTCTTACACATGAAGAAACAGATAAAATCGTATAATTAAATAATATTCTAATTTTTAATTATAAACAAGAAGAAAGAAAAAAAAAGAAAAAAGAAATTACACATATGCATAAGGTATGTATATATCACACATATACTTTGATTAAATAAATTAAATTTATATTAATGCAATTTTATCAAACATATATATATATATATATATATATATATATATATATATATATTAATTAATAGATCTAAAATTGATGAAAAGTTCATAATTAACAAAAACGAAGAAGAATCAATTATTTTTTATTATCAAGAGAGATTTCATTTTAAAATATATATTATATAAGATATCGTCTCGCGAAATCTTGTTGTGAATACCATAATTAAATAGAACATTATCCTTCTTCATACATATATACACACACATATATATATATGTATATTTCTCATTTAAAGAAGAAAAGATAATAATAATTACAATAATAATCGAAGATCATTAATAGAGATAAAATTTAACAGAATTAAACTAATGTTAAAATAAGAACAAACAAAAAGATACTGAAAAATTATATATATATATATATATATATCATTATCCGATAGTTTCAATATATTAATTTGAATCTTTTGAAATTTACAGATGACGTTTATAATATAAATGCTTCGTCTGGCGTGTTATTTTTTAAGAAAATTTTCATTCAAATATAAATACATATTTCATAGGCTTAACTGTATTATCGTGATCTTATTAATTTTTTTTTTATTCTTTTCTTTCTGTTTTTTTTTTTTTTTTTTTTTTTTTTTTTTTTTTTTTAAATCAAATACCACACATCTTTTTGCAGCACTACAAAAGGAATTGATATATTTTTCTATGTATAATATATAATGTATAATATAATAATATAATCTCTATTATTTGTCTTATGAAATGACACACTGTAAAACTATACACGGCATATCTTAATTTATGCATTATTCGTTTATATACAATTTCTTTTATTTTATATTATTATTATTATTATTATTATTATTATTTATTATTATTATTATTATTATTATTTATTATTATTATTATTATTATTATTATTATTCTAAATAATATCAAAACGTTAGTTTTATTTTCATCTTATTTTTCTTTTCTTCTCTATTTGGTTTTATTAATTGCACGCAACATCATGACTTCTTTCAAAATGATATTTGAAAAGTGCGTTTAATTTATTTTTTATATATATATATATAATTACAATGTTTCTTTCTTCGTTTTCATTTTGTATAATATGAGAATTAGCATGATTCATCTGATTTTTTTTTATTTAAATATTACTAAATATTTATTGAAAATGTGTTCTCTTCTTTTGTTTCAAATGTGTTATTATAGAAATTTACTAAGTGAATAATAAGATATTACACACAAATATTAAAATAGTAATATCAAGATCTTGAATACGAATAGTTCGTAATGAAATGAAAAAAAACAAAAAAAAAACAAAAAAAAACAAAAAAAAGAGAAATATTTACGAGAAAATATCATATTAATTCGTCAAATGTAAGTATAAGCATTATATTGCAAAAATATTCTTTTTATTCATTTCTCTGCATGGAAATTATAATTGTTTTCAATTAATTGAGTAAAATCAATTTTAACAAATTTCATTGAGAGTTCATTATTGTAGCACCACCTTTAAAGACAAATAGAATTATTAACATTGTATAATAATAAAGACAAATTATTCTAAATTATTCGTTTTGCAATATCACTCTTATACAACATTATTATTATTATTATTATTAATACTAAATATGAATAAATAAATATATATATATATATATACGTGATTATCTTAAAAACGATTCTAAGCAACTTTTCAGGGGAATAATAATTCGGAAAGAAGAAATTTACGTAGGAAATTTTTCTTCTAAAACTAATTTTAAAATTAAATCACCAATCAAATATTTATATTATACGTTTCACTTTTGTTTTTTATTTTTTTACTTCTTTTATTTTATTTTATTTTTTTTATTTTTTATACACGATGAAGTTGTACTTGTTGTTTTGAATTATTACAATAAATGCATATATAATTTCAATAATGTTCTATACAAAATCCCCTGAAAAGTATTTTATGCATAATTATAAATATATCTTCAGCAAATGATGATAAATGAGATAGGAGATAAAATTCATTACATTTCAATTCTAATAAACAACTAATGATGATAAAATTAATGTCTGTTAAAAAAAAAAAAAAATTATGCTTCCTACATTTGTTGATACCATGCCATTTTGTTTTCTATATGGAAGAAAAAAAAAAAAAAAGAGAAAGATTACTATTAAAATATGATAGAACTAAAATATCAAATTCTCCTATCAACATTTTGTTAAATATTATACATCGTGTATTTTCGTAAATACGCAATATCTATATATATATTTACAGTCTCCACCTTTATAATTATTATAAATAAAATCTCTCAAGAATTATTTATCGATCAGTACATAAACGCATGATAATAATACAAAGTATCCTGTAAACGATGATACAAGCTGGCAGAAGATGATTCTACAGAAATTCGAGAATGTAGATCACCCCCTCCTCACTTGTGCCACCAATTACAAGACACTCTATATATAAAATAATAATTCTTTTACATATTTTCATGTATAATCATTCCTTATTCACTTATACCATCAATTACATAACACTCTGTAAACATATATATATATATATATATATATATATATATATATATATATATATATAAAATAACGCGTTTGAACGGGTTTCAATTATTAAATAATTATTTATAATTATTCTCTTTTAGATTAGAAAAAAATATGAATACTAACTAAATGTTGCGTTTAAGTTTTTAATATTATTCTTCTGTTCTTTTGTTTTTATTTTTATTTCTCTTTTTCATATTATTCGTATAAATAACTAATAAAACAATCTTACGTGATGATCATCGAAGGTTTTGTAAAATCTATTTAGATTTAAAAAAAAAATCGTCATGAAAGATAATACGATTTTATCACTTTCATTTAATTACCATTAAAATTAGTAAATGAAAAATATTTAATAGATATATATTCCTATATATATATCTATATATACATAGTTCAATGCACATAACTTTCTTTATACTACCTACGTATATATATATATTTATACGAATGATTTCATTTGGCTGAATTAAACCATATTGTATATAATGTTTTAAATATATTGCAATTAAAACAATGCAATGTATATAATTCTAATATAAAAATGATTTCTTCTTTTAAAATGATTAGAAGTAAGGAAGTTTTTTTTTTACTAGAATATTATATGATAAACATTTTATCACATAGCGAAATAATTAATAAATCGATAATGATTTAAAATATGACTTTAGCATACAGCAATATATTATATATAATTTAACGAAAAAAAAAGAAAAAAAAACAACAATAACAAGTGTCATGTTTTATATTACAGATAGTCATGAAGCAGAAAAAAACTTTTGAAGACGGTGTACTGTTCTGCGATCGAGAGCACACAAATCAAAATCAAATGTCTTCTTAGTAATTTCGTATTGACCTGTCTCTTCAATAACACGAACAACTCTTTGCAATTCATCATTATCTTGTATCGTCATTATCTTGTGTTGCAGATCCTTCAACTGCGACACATAATCTTCGGAAAATACGGGAGCTTCACCAGAGTCGGATTCTACCAAAGTACAATTGGTAGAATCTGGTGCCACTTGTTCCCCATCAGTTTCTCCTTCTTTTTTATTCATTTGCTCAACCATGTTACGTTCATTCTTTTCTTTTACAATATCTCGAATAGAATCGCCATCCACCACGACTGGTGACTGACTAGAGGATACCAATTCCAGCAATGGTGAAGTCGAATGACTCCTGTCCTTTTCCCTTTTAGAATTATGATCGTCATCACCTTTACTCTCACTTCTTCGTTTCCTCTTTTTACTTTCCCTTTCCTCTCCTCTACTACTTTTGGGTCTATCCCTTTTATTACGATCACTTTTATCTTTCTTTACTTCATTTACAGGTGGCGGCGAAGGTGGTCTTGTTGTTCCTTGATCCGTTGAAACAGTCGAGGGAGCTGTATCCTCAAATTCCTTTCTTGCATTCAAATTTATGGTTTTACTTTCAGCGAAGGATTCTTCATCTACGGACGGTGCTGAATCGCTACTATCTCTTTCCGGCATATATGCAAAAAGCATGGAAAGAGGATTAGACGACGCTGGCACATTATTTTGCTTTTCTGCAGATGATTTGGATTTATCTCGTTTTTCCTTTTTCTCTCTTTCTCGACTGCTATCTCTCTTTTCTTTTTTATCTTTCTTCTTGTGCTTATGCTTCGTCCTATCTTTATCACTTTTATTTTCCTTAACCTTCTCCGACTTTTCACTTTTTTCCAATTTGTCGACTTTTGGTAATTTATCGTCTTTAATTTTATCGCCTTCTTTAACGGGTTTGGGAGATTTTCTACCATCCTTTATTGACTTATAATCCTGAGATTTTTCTTTCTCTTTATCAGACTTTTCTAATTTCTTATCATTTATCTTCTGTGCTTCCTTAACACTAGAACGTTCACCTTCCTTGTATTTTTCTTTTTTCTCTTTATAATTGTCGTCCTTATATTTCTTCTTTTCCTTCTTTTTATCAGTCTTGTTTATATCCAAGGAACTTTTAGAATTATCTTTAGCCTTATCCTTATCCTTGTCCTTGTCCTTATCTTTATCTTTATCCTTATCTCTCTCTTTTTCTTTCTCCTTTTCTTTCTCTTTCTCTTTTTCTTTTTCTTTCTCTTTCTCTTTCTCTTTCTCTTTATCCTTCTCTCTTTCTTTTTCTTGAACAGACTTTTTTAAATCTTTCTCTTTAGACTTCGGTGGTGATGACCTTTTAACAGAAGGTGAAGAACTACGAGGCCTTTTTACCAAAGAAGGAGAAAATCGTTTATTCGTTGGACTCGAATAACCTTTGCTTCCAGGACTAGATGGTCTTTTTAATTTTTCCTTACTTCTACTTTTTTCCTTTGAAGGATCCTTAACCTTTTTATCCTTCTTTTCTTCTGTTTTATCTTTCTTCGTATCCTTATGAGGACTGTCTTTACTTTTAGTTACTTTATCTACTTTATCAGCCTTTTCAGATACACTTACAGGTTTGACAGTATTACTTTTATCAGATTGGATTACCTTTTTATTTTCAGGAGATATTTTCGCCGTCTTTATAGGAGGTCCAAATAATTCAGCGAACGAGTTAGACGTCTTGGATTCTATTGGGCGATGCTTCTTTTGCTCACCAATAGATAACTTTGGTTTACCAACCATAACGGGAGTTTTTATCTCACCTCTGTCTGATGTACTCTCAGTATTGGATATTGTACACTGTGAATATAAAATTGAAATAACATGTTAGATATATGTATTAGATTTTTATAAAAATTCTTTATTAAGTAAAATAAAATTGTTTGATGATACTAACACCGCCTCCTTTTAAAAGTTTTCTTTTAAATTCTTCCGATGGATTATTTATTATTTCAATATGACGTATAACTTTATTAATAATCCTTCCTCTAGGTTGTAAATTAAGTTTGTAAAGAATTTGAAATCTTTTTGGTTCATCCTTATTTTTTAAATAAACATGAATTGGGATCATAAATCCTGCATACCCTGATTCTTTGACCACATAAGGTGGTTCCTTTACTACTCTTTTAGGTTTTGGAAATGTTTCATGTAGTTGAAACACAACTGAAAATAAATAAATAACAATGTATTAAAGTAAAAAAAGTCGAAAATATTTCATGTGACTTGATTAAACGTTAATCTTCGTATTGAACAAAAAAAATATTACCTTTCTCAATATAGTGATGTATTTCTGTGTTGTCAACTCCTCGTACAAAAACTTCCCAGTCATGTGTAAAACCTTCTGGCGAGATACGCTCACGTAATATTGATACATGTCCACATTCCAGTGTAAGTCGAATTGCCATTCTCTCTTAGAGAAAATAGTAAATATATATTTTCAAATAAAAATAATAATAATAAAAATGTAGATGTTAATTTAAATTTCACACACAATCACAAAATCTCATTACATTTTTATATATCATCAATAACGTGACTGAAACTGCTTGAAGAATATTCGTTATTGAATATTATATATTATTCAATGAACGTGTGTAATGATAGGAATCATTGCGCGTTAATTTATATCAAACGCATACGTAATAACAATACTTCTTTGATAATTTTCATAAGCACTAAATGTTGAAGCATTGTGCGGTTAAAAATAATTATCTCTGATAAAATATTGATCGTCACATAAGACGATCATAATAATTCACTTTTCAACTTTAACGTATCATTTGTTTAATTTATCTGCATTCGCAATAATCTTATTATTCTTTTTATTTAAGCTTTTATTTCAATCTGACTATCAACAGGTCAACTAAGCACCATCGAAAACTGGACGCCATCATCGTTATCTTGAAAAAGGAAAATTAAAGAAATTTAAATCAGCGCTATCTATGATACGAAGAAAATTCTCAACTAAACCAATCAGATTATACAAATTTTCAAGTTAAGAGAAAAAAATGTAACTACTTTCACTGCAAATATTTAATTACTTTTAAATTGAAAAATCGATTACGAAAAATAATTTCGATAATTCGATAATTCGATAATTAATATCGCAACAACAACCCGAACTCAACCTCAATCTTGGAATTTCGTGTGTTCGATTACCGTTGTTTACAAACAACTCGATCGACTAATAGTACCTAACTACTCTTACCAATAATCAAACTAAACATGAATAACAATCAATAAAACAGTGTTGCCATTGCGGTAATAATTTTGATTTTTGCATAACCTTATATCAATACTTTTGTTTTTATACGAAAAAATACAATATTAGATTAATGTTTTCTGCAATCAATGGTTAGCAATATACATATTGATACTTGTAAGTAACATTATTTTACATGTAAGTAGTAACTTTTAATAATACAAATGAACAGTATCTCGATTATAACCTCTTTAATTATTTATTTAATAATTTAAGTAGAAATAATATTGCATAAATTAAATCATTAAAGCACTCGTGTGTATTTTTGTATGTGTAGAATATAGAACACTGTTAAGAAAAGAAATCAAACATGTTATCATCGATTGTCAAGGAGCACCAAAGTAAACAAGCAGCAAGAAAGGAAAGGCAAGGTACTATAATGTTTTTTAATGTTATTTAAACATGTTTGCTACAATTACAGTGCAGATTTTATTTTGTGTATTGATTACTGTAACAAATGTGTTACATTGGATTTTCTATAAAAATTGATATATCAAATTGATAGCACAAACATGTTTATACATTAATATTATATGATGTAAAGAATCCTATTTAAAATTAGAATTTTTTAACAGAACAGAAACGTAAGGAGGCTGTTCAAGCTGCTAACAATTTAACTCAAGCACTTGTAGATCATTTAAATGTTGGGTAAGTGTTACACATCTTAATTTGTAAACATAAATTCTACATATTGTTTAATGTATATTTAGGGTAGCACAGGCATATTTGAATCAAAAAAAGCTTGATGCTGAAGCTAAACAATTACAACACAGTGCAACCAATTTTGCCAAACAGACACAATCCTGGTTGAATTTAGTGGAATCATTTTCAAGTGCCTTGAAAGAAATTGGTGATGTCGAAAATTGGGCTCGAAGCATAGAAGGTGATATGAGAACGATTGCCACTGCCTTGGAATATTCTTACAAAGGTATGAATATTTAACAAATTATTTATATATAAAAATATATTTACATATATATATATATATATATATATATATATATATTTTTATTAAATCAATTGTATTATTTTTCTTTTTTAGCTACACAAGAAACTCAAGCTGCAGGATCATCTTAAAAGCACAGATTTATGTGCTTTGATTCTTTAGATTTATAAACGAGATAGATTCTTTTATTTTATCCATTCCACATAGATGAAAAATTAGAAATTATTTGTATAATTATTATTCATGTAAATAAAATGATTTATTTTTGTTCCTAAAAAGAATTTACAGTAAGTATACCTTAAATGTAAATTCAATTTTATATTTGTGTGTATTATATAATTTATAAAATATATATGAGATATTAATAAATTATTAATCTATAATTAATTTATATTATATTTATAGTCCAGTATCAGATTACTTCAATCTAGGCCAATCAGGTTAAAGTGTTAGAAACGCGCCCTAATTTTGTCCAGAAGTTGAAAATGATGCATAAGTGAGTAATATTCATGCAAACAAATTTAATGAATGTGCAAATAATGCTTTAATATATTTTAACGCTGATTTTATGAACTAACATTATTAAAGGTTGATATACATGGTAGGTTAATAAAAACTGATACAATAAGTGACATTTGAATATACTTCATATCATTTCATTTCCGTTACGCGCCAAAACAGAACATTTTATGCACAGATAAAAAAAACTTTATTAAAAACATTATAAAAAATGATTGGATCAAAGAAGTTGCACGTAATTAATCGAGGTAATTATAAATAATGAAAAAAAAAATAATTATAAATTGTTAAAAGATAAATGATTTTTCATAATTATACATTTAAATATATCTTTGTTTAATAAAGGTGGCCGGGTGGAAGATGTACATTTTGATGAAATAACAACTAGAATTAAAAAATTATGTTATGAATTGGATATGGAATATGTTGATCCTGTAAGTATAAATTAAAAATATAGTTTCAATTATTTCTTTATCAAGACCTTTAAAAATAATAATTTATACTGTTACTTTTTTGGTAATACATTTTTATAATAAGTACATTAAGTAATTTTAATTATTATTTCTAGTGTGCAATTACTATTCAAGCTTTAAATGGTATATATCCTGGTATAACTACTGCAGAATTAGATAATCTTACAGCAGAGATAGCAGCAAGTATGGGTACTCAGCATCCTGATTATGCAGTGTTAGCTGCTAGAATTGCAGTATCTAATCTTCACAAAGAAACTAATAGTGTCTTTAATGGTATGTATAATAATCATTTACCAAAATTATATTTTTATATATATATGTATGTATGTATGTATGTATGCATGTATGTAATCTTTCATTATTGAAATAATTGTATTAAATATAAATTATTCATTTCACAGAAGTAATATCTGATTTGTACAATACGAAGAACATGCACAGTGGTAAAAACATATCTTTCATTTCTGAAAGATATTTCAACATTATCCAAAAAAATGCAACTAAATTAAATAATGCTATTGTTCACGAAAGAGATTATCATTATGATTATGTTGGTTTCAAGACCCTTGAGCAAAATTATTTGCTCAGAATTGAAAATAAAATTGTCGAGAGGCCGCAGCACATGTTAATGCGAGTAGCTGTTGGAATTTATGAAGAAGATATTGATAGAGTTATTGAAACATATAATTTATTATCCGAACGTTACTTTATACATGGTTCTCCAACTCTTTTTACTGCGTGTACCATAAAACAACAAATGTCAAAGTACGTTTATATAAATTATGTTATATATTAGTCGATAAAATTATTATAATATTTCTTTTTCTTTTTTTCTTTTTTTTTTGTAGTTCTTTTCTATTGACAATGTCTTCTGACAGTATAGAAGGAATTTGTGATACTTTAACGAGATGCGCATTAGCCAGTAAATCTGGTGGTGGAATTGGATTAAATGTCCATTGTATCAGAGCAAGAGGCACACGAATAATTGGTACATTTGGAGTATCCAATGGTTTAGTTCCTATGTTAAGGGTTTATAATAATACAGCAGAATATGTTTATCAAGATGGAAGTAAAAGACCAGGATCGTTTACCATTTATCTAGAACCATGGCATGCAGATATATTTGGATTTTTAAATTTGAAGAGAAATACTGGTAATTTAATTTTATTTGACTTATCAATTTTATATTACAATATTGATATATTAATATCGATTATTATTTTTGTTTAGGAAAGGAAGAAAATCGAGCAAAAAATATGTCCTATGGTTTATGGATACCAGATCTTTTTATGAAACGTGTTCTCGATGACGACGTTTGGTCTTTAATGTGCCCTTGCAAATCTCCCGGATTAGCTGACGTTTGGGGAGACGATTTTGAAAAATTATATATCAAGTAAATTTGTATTTTACAATGTGTAACAAAATATTTCATTGTAATCTATATTTTAAATCGTGAATTATTGTTAAGGTACGAAAAGGAAGGAAATTACAATCAACAAATTAAAGCAAGAGAATTATGGTCTGCCATACTTGCATCACAAGAAGAAACTGGTAACCCATATATGCTTTATAAGGATCACTGCAATAGCAAGACAAATCAACAAAATGTAGGAACTATTAAATCCAGTAATGCATGTGCCGAAATTATAGCTTATTCAAGTTCAGATGAAATTGCTAATTGCAATTCAGCTTCTATTGCTGTTAACATGTTCGTGGATCCTAAAGAAAGAAAATTTGATTTTGAAAAGCTTAAAATGATAACTAAAATTGTCACACGTAATTTAGATACGATTATTGATGTTAATCAATATCCACAATCACTTCCAGAAACAAAAACATCGAATCTCAGGCATCGGCCTATAGGTAAATTGTATTATTTACAAATGGTATAAAATTATAATTAAATATATTTACTAATATATTTTATTTTTATTACAGGTATTGGTGTACAAGGATTAGCCGATGCATTTATTTTGATGCGTTATCCATTTGAAAGCGAAGAAGCTCAAAAACTTAACATACAAATTTTTGAAACTCTCTATTATGGAGCTTTAGAAGCCAGTTGTGAATTAGCAAAAGAAAAAGGAGTCTATGAAACGTATTTAGGAAGTCCTGTTAGTAAAGGCGTAAGTTATCAATCTCATACAATTTTGTCAATACCCCCCCTTGTCATTTTATTTTAAATATCTATTGAATTGTTAACATTTTTGTGGATATACAGATTTTACAATATGATATGTGGAATGTAACACCGACAGATTTATGGGATTGGAATACATTAAAAAAAGATATTTCTAAATTTGGTATAAGAAATTCATTGTTAATTGCATTAATGCCAACATCATCTACTTCACGGATTCTAGGAAATAATGAATCTATAGAACCATATAAAAGCAATATTTATACAAGACATGTTTCATCTAAAGATTTTCAAATAATTAATCCTCATTTATTGAGAGAGCTTACTAAATTACAACTTTGGAATGAACAAATGAAAAATGACATTATAGCCAATAATGGTTCGATTCAGGTAAATTATCCTTTTTTTCATTTACATTCTACTTTTTTTATTATCTATTCTTTTGTTTTGTTTTTTTCATTATATCTTATAATAATATAATAATAATATTTTACAGAATATTGATAACATACCAATGGATACAAAATTACTTTATAAAACTATATGGGAAATTCCACAAAAAACACTTCTTAAAATGGCAGCTGAACGTGGACCTTTTATCGATCAATCACAATCAATATCTGTTTATATGGCTAAACCGACAACTGATAAACTTACTTCAATGCATTTCTATGGTTGGAAAATGGTAAGTGTATCTTAATCTTAATAATTAAAACCTTACTTAAAAGTTTATTTTTACTGAACGCTATATTTAATATTTCTAGGGTTTAAAAACTGGTATGTACTGTTTACGAACACAATCAGATACAAATAAATTTAACAGTAATAAAAAAGAACAAAATCAATGCACAAATAATAAAGAAATAAATAAAGAAACGCAAACCGACAAAAATACCAATGAGAATGATAATAAGGATGATAATGATGATGAGGATGATAATGAAATGGATTCAAAATTGATGTGTTCCATTAAAAATGGAGATGCTTGTTTTTCGTGTGGATCATAATTATTTTTATAAAAAAAAATATATATATTTTTAATTATCACAATCCAAATAATATATAAAAGAATAAGATTTATTATGTATGTATTTTGAAAATGATAAGTGATACAGTATTGATTGAACTTTATTTTTCTACCTAAAAAAAATATATATATATATATAAATACTTTAATAAAATATTTTATTATATTGTAAACCTTATATTATATCAGACACCATAGAAAATATTGATAATATTGCATAAAAAATATATTTTTAACTATTGTAATATTTGTTAGAACAATTTTAAATTTTTATCATCGGTTTAAAATCGTCCAATCACAGTGATTCTCGTATGCGCATGATCAGTAAAGCCCGTTCTTAACAAACTAACCTCATCTGCACCGGCTTCGTGTTGTTTGCATTTGTCTCTAGTATAGTTTTATTTTATAAATAATATAAGTGTATGCAATTTAATAATATAATTTTGTGTATTTGTAATGCCTAAAAAGTGAAATAAGATAAAATTATTATTATTATATTTTTACAGTAATCAAGTATTTTTGAGTAATATAAATACCTAACCTACATTATGGCAGCTGGTCCAATAGCAGAAAGAAATCAAGGTAATTTATAATTAATTTTAATAAAAAATTAGTTTATATTATTGTATGATTTCTAATTTATATTTCATGTATTTTTAGATGCAACAATATATGTGGGAGGATTAGATGATAAAGTGACAGAATCTTTGATGTGGGAATTATTTGTTCAGTCTGGCCCAGTGGGTAAGTTTAAATATAATAATTCTACTTATATTAAATGTTTGTTCTTATTTAATAATTATAAAATATAATGTATTTCAGTGAATGTACATATGCCAAAGGATAGGGTTACACAAATGCATCAAGGTTATGGATTTGTCGAATTTATGGGTGAAGAAGATGCAGACTATGCTATTAAAATAATGAACATGATAAAGCTGTATGGTAAACCGATCAGAGTCAATAAAGCAAGCGCTCATCAAAAGAATCTTGATGTTGGTGCAAACATCTTTATTGGTAATCTTGATCCTGAGGTAGACGAGAAGTTATTATATGATACATTCAGTGCATTCGGTGTTATACTTCAAACTCCAAAAGTATGTATAATTAAATAATAATGTAACATGATGTTCGTTTGTGTAAATTAAAACAGAAATTTGATCTCATTCTGTTTTATTTCAGATAATGAGAGATCCAGAAACCGGTAATTCGAAAGGATTTGCATTTATTAATTTTGCTTCATTTGATGCATCTGATGCAAGTATAGAAGCAATGAATGGTCAGTACCTTTGTAACAGACCTATTTCTGTATCATATGCATTTAAACGTGACGCGAAAGGTGAAAGACATGGAAGTGCTGCGGAAAGACTTTTGGCAGCACAAAATCCGTTAAGTCAAGCTGACAGACCACATCAATTATTCGCCGATGCTCCACCTTTGGCACCACCACCTATGCCAAATTCAAACGCTGTTCCTCATCCAGCGGCTCATCATCCTCAACATCATGTGATGCATCACGGAATGGTGGTTCCTCCACCACCACCACCAGCTACGCCAGGTCCACCGATGGGACATCCACCACCACCACCAGTGCCACCACCACCATCAAGTGGTTTTCCACCTTCAAGCATACCACCTCCGCCATTACCACCAATGTCAATGGCTGCTCATCCACCTTTACCACCTGGAATGCCACCACCACTGCCACCTATGCCTGTACCAACCTCTCAAGCTCAGCAAGCGCAAAACAGAATGATGGCACCACCACCACCACACTGGCCTGGTGGAGCACCACCACAAGGACAATTCCCACCCCCACCACCTCCGACATCAAGTGGGGGACCACCACCACAATTTGGACAATTTCAACCAAATCCACCTCGACCTCCACCAGGCTGGAGACATCCACCACCACCTCCTGTATCTCAAGGTGGTCCTCCACCACCACCCCCACCACAATTTAGACCACCTTTCCCACCACGAGGTCCACCACCTCCACCACCACCTCATGATACCACTCAATATTAATTTTTATGTTTTCAGTTGAACCTATTTCAACATTCATCTTATATTATGGGAGAACATTACTTAGGGATATCCTTCATATATATTTTTATATAGTAAAAAACGATAATTAAAGAAAATTATTTTACACAATAACAAGAATAGAATAAATTCTTGAAAATATATAAAACAGTTATATTCGTAATGTGAAAAAACTAGTGTGACTGATCGTTCCGATAAAGTTGCGATAAGAGCATTTTAATGTAGACTCTGGTATAATATCGACCGCTTTTACTATACGAAAATAAGGATATACCATATACACGTTTTATCGATTCGTTTCAAGTTCTGTTCAAGCAAGTCGATGAAAACATTCGGCAGATCATCGGCTTACCGTACGTCGACTGCTAAACAAGTTGTACAGTGTGTTAAATTAGTCGAAAAAAATCTATTTTAATTTAATTCCATTTTTTTGTTTTTCTTTTCTTCATCGATAAAATCGTGACCGTTGTTGCGTTTGATAAACGAACAAATATTTTTCAAATTATAATAGCGTTTGAATCGAACGATAAAATTTATTTCAACAGAGTGAAAAATGAATATCATTTGTATAAATTTAAATTTAACTATGAAATATGATAAGATAGCGAGTACTATTATTTTAATAGTATAATGGCTCGTTTTTATTATCAATGCAATTTTGATTTGAAAAACGATAGTGGATACGATAATGCTGAATTAAAACCATTCATTTGTCCACCAGACAAATATTGTCCTTATTGTTGTTGCAATTGGCAGTGTTGTCTCGTAGTACAGAAACGTCCACCACGACACATTTGGGAGACTTGGTACTTTTGGTTGGGCGTTGCATTATTGGCTGTTTTTATTCTAATTTCGGTGAGTGCCGATTGATTAGAAAAATGAATATTATAAATCAAGTTTATTTTCTTCATAATTGTTTTTATAATATTCATTTTTTTCTTCTTATTATTTATATCACATCTTTATAAACATAAAAAATACCAATTATATAGTATAAACATAATACCAGTACATTTATAAAGTATTATACATTTTTTTTTTTCTAAATTTTAAGTTAGAAATTGATTGTTCAAATATTCCATCAAAATTAATTAAATTAAGAATAAATGTTAGCAAGAAAAATTCGATCATAGTTTCGTATAAACTTTAGCACGTTCTTATTTAGCAAAAGAAAATGATTGAATTAAGGTTCCAAATAAAAATAATAATAATAATAATATTAATAATAGCCATTAACAGTAACGTGGTAGCCGAACCCGTTGCCTCGTCGTTCAAAAAAAAAAAAAAAAAAAACCTATCCTATGTCTGATTCATTTTAAAACTAGGTGTGCAGCTACGTAGTCAGTAATTATAGGCATAACATTCAAGGTGTGCCGTTCCGACATAATGCACGTATTAATGATAACGGACGAAACCAACAAGCAAATCGTAATAGGCCAACACAGAATGAGGTGTCTATAAGTATAATCCCAACATCTGGATTGTTACCAGGTCATAAAAAAATGGTCATGATTTCCACGCAAAGTAATATAGCTCATTTGAGTAAGTTTTATACTATTTATGTAAGAAAAAACACGTCAAACATATATACATTATCGACACTTTTATTCGGTATCGTTTTAATTATTCATCTAATCAATTCTAATGCACACGGAAAATTATCTATGCGAATTATTGTTTAACTATAGATTTCAATCAAGGTCAATTATTTTTCTTTTTCTTATTTTTATTAATTCATCGTTATAGTTAATATCGAGATTTTTTATTAATTGGTAATTGCTACTACGGTGTGGATTAAGTTAAAAGAAAAAAAATAATTGCATAAAATTTCGTTTAAATTAATGATAAAGTAAAAGTGTAATAGTACGCACATATACATATATATTTAAATATTTTACATATTATAATTTCTTTTTTCTTTTAGTTATTATTATAATAATTGGTTATATGTTGCAGCTCCGATCGTAGCGTAATAAAAAAAAAAATAAAATAAAAAGAAACTATAATAATTTGAATATTATCGAAGGGAAAGAGTTTGAAAAAGAAAGTTTTTACGGTTGTATATATTGAATATTATGAATACACGGTTACTATGACACCTTGGTCAGCACGTTTATCGATGAGGAGTGTATAAAGGTAGACATTTTATTGCTCTGACCAAGGAATGTGTATACTTATCGTAAGTGCATTATTTTGTACGATCTCTGAAATAATGTGGTAGTCCCAACGATTTTAATGTTCGATGATTATGAGGAAAGATCTCTTCTTGAGAAATTGAACGAACTCTGTTCAATTTAATGGAAGATATACGTTTATACTCTCTTTTTAATTTTTTTCTTTATTTTTTTTTTTTTTTTTTTTATAATTATTTCGAACTTGGAACATTGACTTTCAAGTTATTTAAAGTATTATGTATTCAAAAAGAAAAAGAAAAAGAGGGAGAGAGAGAGAGATAAATGTTATCGATACGAGATCGATTTTTCAATATCGTGATCGTAAAGATCAAAAGAAAAAAAAAAGAGGAAAAAAATACACACACACACAACACACACGTATACCAACAAGAAATAGATCAATAAAAGAAACAATATTAATGAAAGTCATCGTTTATTTACCGTTATCTGATTGGAATATCAAATTGTTGAGATATACGTGAATGTTACATTTATCTAGGATATAATAAGAATAAGATAGTGTTTAATTATAACAATTTAATTATTAACCTGTTAATCGGGAAATTTCCTTTTTAATTATGTAACTTTTTTTATTATTTTATTTTTATTATTTTTTATATATTTATTTATTTATTTATAATATATTATTTATTATTATAATTGCTTAAAATAAATGAAAAGATATTATGAAATATATATATATATATATATATATATAATTTTACACAATATATATTTAATATATTATTATTACATATATATAAAATATTTTTATTTATATATGTATAAAGTACAAAGGTTTGTATTGTTAGCTTTAAAGCAATACGTTTGACGTATTTATACGTCCCACCCGGTTAACAGGTTAATAATGATTTATTTTACAAAATAATATCGATCGTAAAAATGTCTACAAATATTAATCAAATAAATAGATGTCATATGCTCAAGAGAGAAATCTCTCTCTCTTTCTCTTTCTCTTTCTCTTTCTCTCTTTCTATGAAGAAGAAGAAGAAAAGGGAAATTATAAGAATTAGATATAAGATAAATAAAATTCGAAAAGAGAGTATGATATCGTGTTGAAAAGAACAGATACTGGATTTGTTAAACGGCAAAGGAAGAAAATTCCATCGTCCCAAGAAGAGGATGAAGAAGAGGATGAAGAAGAGGATGAAGAAGCTTACCTGCGCTCTCACATCAGTTGTTACATGCTACTTTGAAACTCGTTCTCTTACGGTAGAAGATCGGATGGGCGTTACTCCCATTAACAATTAAGAAGACACGCTACCTTTGTGGTTCATATAGTCCTATCTCTCCTCTCTCTCTCTCTCTCTCTCTCTCTCTGTCTCTCTTTCTTTTTTCTTTTCTTCAATTTTCTTGATCTTTATACTTTCTCTTTAATTCTCTTTATCCTTCTTCTTCTTCTTCTTCTTCTTCTTCTTCTTCTTCTTCTTCTTCTCTTTCTTTTTTATTATTTTGTAAATCTTTCTATTTCTATCTCTCTCTCTCTGTATTTTTCTTTCGTTTACTTCTGTATATTTCTGTATTTCTATATCATTCTTTCTCTTTTTCGTTTTGTAAATCTATTTATTTCTATCTCTGTCTTTCTTTTTCTTTACTTCTGTAAGTTTCTGTATTTCTATCTCTCTTTCTATTTCTTTTTATTTTTGTAAATCTTTCTATTTCTATCTGTCTTTTTCTTTCGTTTACTTCTGTAAATGTCTGTATTTCTATTCCTTTGACTTTCTCTTACTATCTCTTTTTATTTTTGTAAATCTTTCTATTTCTATCTCTATTTTCTTCTTTCTTGACTATTGTTAATTTTTATAATTCTAACTCTCTCTCTCTCTCTCTCTCTCTTTACTTTTGTAAATCTTTCTATTCCTATCTCTCTGTCTTTCTCTTTCTCTACTTCTGTAAATTTCTGTATTTCTATTTCTCTGACTTTCTCTCTCTCTCTCTCTTTACTTTTGTAAATCTTTTTATTTCTATTTCTCTGTCTTCTTTATCTTTATTTACCTCTGTAAATTTCTGTATTTCTATATCTCAATCTAAATTTTAATCTCTTATTCACTTTTTTTTAATCTCTCTTTTAAATCTTTTTATCTTTATTACACCCTTTTCTTTCTATCCCTCTCTTTCTCTCTCTCTCTCTTTCTTTTATTCCTTTTCAATCATCTTTATTTTCTTTCCCTATTTTTATTTTTTTATTTTTTTTTTTAAATCTTTATACTTTACATTTACACACTTACACACTTACCTTACATACTCTTTTTATTTAAAGAAGAAGAAGAAGAAAAACGAACAAGAAAAAAGATCACAGCAGCTAATTAAAAAGGACAATCAAGTGGCAAGGTATATACATTTATTTTCCCTTTTTCCTTTCCCTTCTCCCTTCTCCCTTATCTCTCTCTCTCTCTCTCTCTCTATCTCTCTTTCTATCTTTCTTTCTTTCTTCTACTTTTCTTAGATTTCTTATCCCTATTGCAAGACCTCTTAAGTTGTTTGAGATCCTTACTCATGATAAAAGTTAAATCGCAGCAATCTTCGAGAGAGAAAACCATTGAAATAGTCTACTACTATACTACTATTTATATTTCTACTTTTACTTCTATTACTATTATTATTATTATTACTATTTTACTACTACTACTACTATTACTAGATACAATTATTTATATATTGAAAGGTATTCGAATAAATTTTAATTTCATTTTGATTCACTCAACCCCCATATTGGAAATTGTGAATAGATAAATAATAATGTCGTATATTACACGTAATTATTTGTTGTATATCAATGTTGAAAAAAAAAACAAAAAAAAAAACAAGGGAATCTTATTAGAAGACATTTTTCAAAGAAGAATAGTTTTAAATGAACATTTATTCGATTCTCGTATTTTATTGATTTCTTTCATACATTCGTTTATTCGTTCTTACATTAAATTCAATGTTAACATCAGATTTACGGATATTTTGTTTATTATTATTTTTTTTTAATGATTTACAAAGATTATTTGAATGAAGGATTAATTAGAAAGTAGGAATAATTATTTCAATATATTTCATTACGTAATTAAAAACTAATATATATATATTTTTAAAAAGTAATATTTAAGTTTTATATATATATATATGTATGAACAAAAATTTGAAATGACTTATTTAGTAAATCTAGTGTTAAAGAATATTATTAAATGTTTAAACAAAATTGTTATCTTTTGAATATAATTAAATATATTATTATTTGTTTGATTAAACATAAAAATAATATAATAACATAATAATAATTTCTTATAATTTTGTTATTTATATATAAAAAATATATATAATATAATACATATAATTTATATATACAAAATATATATATAAAATAAAAAATTATATTATATATATATATATATATATATATATTAATTATTATTATATTTATATATTATATTTATATATTATTATTATTAATTATTATTATGATATATATATATACAATAATTAATATATAATAAATATATAAATATTAATTTTCAAAAATGGATTAAACGATTCGTACGATAATATTGATATTGTTATTTACAAACTAATAATTTACAGAATAGAAAGAAAGAAAGGCAATAAAAAAAAAAAAACAAGTAGAAGTAAAAGAAGAAGAAGAAGATGAAAAAGAAGATAAAAGCATTGTACCAAATATAATATATTTTGTATTAGTATAGTTGTCGTTGTTGTTGTGTTGTGTTGGATCGTTTGAAAAATTTTTGGAATGATTTCAAAGGAATTATAAGATAAAACGCGTTCACGTTGAAAACATTCGAAGAAAAGTGTATTACTATATTCGAGGGGTTGTAACGAATACAAGAAGAAGAAGAAGAGGAGAAGAAGGTTGGGGAGGTGGAAGAGGAGGAGGAGGAGGAGGAGGAGGAGGAGGAGGAGAAAAAGGCGCCTGTCGTCCGTGCAAAGATGTTGTTCTTTCAATAAATCGGTTGACTTTATTTAAGAGTTTCTCGTAGTCTTTTTAGTCTTCTTCGTAAGTCGTCTTTCCGACGACGACGATGACGACGACGACGACGACGACGACGATGACGACGACTACTACGAAAAAAGAAGGCGCCTCGACGAAAGATCGTGCGAGTGTATAATAAATTCAATAAATTAAGTCACTCTCTCGAAAGATAGAACGAATAAACGAATGAAAGAAAGAGAGAGAAAGATAGATAGGGGTTCGGGGGATTGGGGGAGGGTTGGGAGAGGGTTGATGGGGGGTGGGATCGATAAAATGGAAAACATTCAAAGTAAAGTCTTTTTCAAAATGGAAAAAGAATCATTTTCAGGGCTACCTAAAATATATATAAAAAGAAGAAAAAAAGAAAATTTGTTAAACTCCTTTTTTTATTGCAATTTTATAGTCAATTAGAAAGAGATTCAACATTTGTTTAAATTATTTCTTTTGTCAGATTATTACGAGTAATTGAAAAATTGTGAATATAGTTATATGGGACACCCTGTATATTATATATTTATATATTGTCTATAAAACGATATTTATTTACGACAATTAAATTATAATAGTAAATGTTTATATATTTAATAATTAAATATCAAAGAACATATACCTCTTGTTAAATACAAAATTTTTAATTGAAATATCAATTATAATTATATAATAATAATAATAATATATAATTATATAAATAATATATTATAATTATATATATATATGTTATATTTTTCTATACTAAATATTGATAAATATGAAAGAAAAACGAATTAATTATATTAATAATTAATTATATAATAATTTTATCCAATTGAAATTGAATCGTTGGTATTATAATATCATCATAATATATATATATATATATTTTATCTATAAAACAATATTTATTTTATTAATTTATATTATTAATTATTAATAATATAAATATTATATTAATAAATTATAATAATAAATATTAATGTATTAATTAACTTACAAACTAAAGATACACCTTTTGTCAAATACAAAATTTTAAATTAATATATCAATTATAATTGTTATATTTTTTCTACTATACCAAATATTGCAAAAAACAAAAATAGAAAAGAACAATATAATAATTATATTAATAATTTATTATATTATAATAATTTTATCCAATTGAAATATCAATTATAATTGTTATATTTTTTCTACTATACCAAATATTGCAAAAAACAAAAATAGAAAAGAAAAATGAAATAATATATATTAATAATTTACTATAATATAATAATATATTATCCAATTGCAATATCAATTATAATCGTTGTACTTTTCTATACTGAATATTGAAAAAAAAACAAAAAACAAAAAAAAAACAAAACAAAACAAAAACATGAAAGAAAAAATTCATTAATAATTATATATAAATAATTAATAATTCAATTGAAATGTCATCCCTTATATTATATCATATCATAATACAATTTGAGAAATGTAACAAAATAATTATTATTACTAATATTTTTGTGTATAATAACATAATATATTACTGCATTAGAATATGTATTTATGTGTGTGTGTGTGTGTGTATGTGTGAAGAAAAATAAAATACCATGAGAAAAATGAGAAGAGAAAAAAGAAATTAAAAAAAAAAAAAAAAAAAAAAAGAGAAAAAATAAGAAAGGTGATGGCACACGACACGGAATCATTGAGGTGTCATCGTCGTCGTATTTGTCGTCGGATTTCTTTTAAGAAGAAAGAAAAGGACACAAATATATTCTTTTTATTTCTGCCTACCCTCCTCCTCCTCCTCCTCCGCCCCCCCCCTCACCTCACCTCACCTCACCTCACCTCTTTTTTTCTTCTTTTCGTATGTTTTATATTTCTTTTTATTATATATGTATATATATATTCTACTGTTCTCTTCGTTGACGTCTTCCTCATCTTTCTTCAGGGTTTTCTGATCTTCTAGTGGGAGGCACTAAAATTAGAAAAGATCGTGCGATGAAACCCATTTCTTCTCTCCCCCCCTCCTACTCCTCCTCGTCCACCCCCCGTCCCTTCACCCCCTTCAATGTTCGAAAAGACTTCTCTTTTGAACACTTTCAAATAGTTCTTCTTACAGATAACACGTTTTTGCGCGGTTTATATCTCATTCACCAGCCGATTATTCGGTTTTTTTAATCCATAATATAATTAAATAACAATAAGAAAATTTGTCTATTGAAAAATAATATTAGAAGATAAAAAAAAAAGAAAAAATGTACAATGTATGTAGAAAATCACAAAACTAAATTGAAAGTAATTCGAAGTGATTGTTAAATGTATCGATAATTTTTTTGTGTTTTTTTTATTTTTTTTTTATTTTTTTTTATAAATCATCTTCGTAATGAATCATCGAATGCTTAAAATCAAAATAACAAGATTTCTTCGTCATACGTAAAATTTCGATAACGTTTAATTAATCGATGAAAGAGTTCAATGACATTTTATTTTTATTTTTGTTTTGTTTTGTTTTGTTTCGTTTTGTTTCAAGGTGAATTCGATCAAAAATCAGCTTTTAAATATTCAAAATGTTTCTTACGTCGATTAATAGTGGCAAATTTTTAATCGTTATTGTTATAATTATTAATATTTATATTATTACAAGTGTCGAGGGTAAGTGTATTTTCATATTTACAAGAATATATTATGTAAACAATATTTGTGTGTGTATATGATATATATATATATATATATATATATATATATGTGTATGAATGTGTATTTATGTAGGGGTAAGTGTTCTATAAATATATTAGATTAATGTTTATACTCTTGTAACAGAAATATTTATATATATATTTATTGTTATTATATTTTGTAATGATATACGTGTTATATGGTGATAAGAGAACAAATGTAATTGAATTTGTTATAATAAATGTGTTAAGTTGTTGTAATTTTCATCAGGTAGAAAATGTGTGTGCACAAGTAAGGATTGTAAAGAAGCTGGAGAAAATACCTGCGAGACTAAATACTTTTGTTACACGGAATTAATTCCAATAAGTGATAATAGAAAAATTGGTGAAAATACAACAACCCGAGGATGTACACAGTTAGTATTTTATTCATATTTTTTATTACATTAATTAAATTCATTTTGATTGATTATATTTTTAAATTAATATTTCATAATTATAAATTATTTGAGTATATTTTTAGGATAAATTGAAAACGTTGAAAATTTAGTATAATAAATATAATAATAAAATATAAATAAATAAATAATAAATTAATAATAAAATATAAATAAGTAAATAATAAATAAATAATGAAATATAAATAATTAAATAATAAAAAAAATTTGAATATATTTTTACGATAAATTAGAAACGTTGAAAATTTAGTATAATAAAATATACTTAAGTAAATAAAATATACTTTATTATAATAAATTATACTTTAGTAAATAAAATATAAATAAATAAATAAATAAATAAAAAAATAATAAAATATAAATAATTAAATAATAAAAGAATAAAAAATACAGACAAACAAAAAATTATTCATTTAAATTACTAATAAAAAAGAAAGAAACACACACACAAAACGTGTGAGTATTAAAATATCAATATATTTGGAATAAATTAAGATTTGACCGTCGACATTTCTACGTTATTATTGGGTAATAAATCGTAAACCTAAACTAAGTAGTTTATGGTAAATAGTATATGGTAAGAATTAAAAAACGATTATCTTCCATGCCGAATTTCTGGTTTTGATTATATACAGAATTGCCGTATTATAAATTCAGTAACGTTATTTTGACCTATGACGAGATAATTAAAATCCAAACAACACAAAATTCGAATCATTCGTTTCTTCGTTTCACCTTGTTTCTTATCTTTCTAAAAACATTTTTAGAGATGACAGTTATTCGATTATACGAATAGAAAATTCGCTTAAACCATAAGAGTGGTGTGATAACCATCTTAATGTATAATAAAAATAAATTGTTTATTTTATCGTAAAGTATAAAATTCACGTTAATTGCGTGGATATCGAAAAATAGAAATATTTAACTTTCTTTAGAAATATTTGTAATTATTTGTCTAATGTGAAAAAAAGAAAAGAATTTTTATTTGATTTTTATTTGATTTCATTAAAATTTTATTTGATCTTAGGTTTCATTTAAAAATATTCGAAAATTAATAATTATTTATATGAAATTAAAATAAATTTTATTATATTTTAATATTATATATTAATTTTATATTATATTATTATTATTATATAATTTTATAATTAATTATAAATTTAATCAATATTATAAAATTAATATAATATTAATAATTAATATAATAATTAATATATAATTAATGATCTTCTAAATATAATTAATAATAAAATTAATATTATAATTACAATTAATAATATAATTAATTTTAATAATATATTAAATAATTATTAATTATAATAATAATCATTTAAACGAAATTAAATGCATAATTAATTAAACAAATAATAATTTAATTAAATTACTGTAACACATTATATACGTTTATATATATATATGAATACTGAAAGATATATATTGTTATTTTATAGAAGCCCAACGCCATTATTGTGCGAGACAAAATCTTGGATCACGAGGTCAAAATTATCACCATCGTTGTCCTCATTATCTTCATCTTCTTTTGACAATAGATACAATAATAAGGAAAACGATACCATTGAAAATAATCGTTTATTATCATCAACGATACCTTGGATACGAATGTCCTGGCCAAGGTTAAAGTGTTGCGACAGTCAAGATTATTGTAACGCTGATTATCTTGGTGACGTATCGAAATATTTACAAGAAATAGAAAAAGATAAGAATAAATTAAACAAAATCGATAAAGAAGAAGAAAAAGAAGAAGAGGAAGTAGAAGAAGAAGAAGAAGAAGAGGGGAGTTTTTTTATTAAAAAAATGAATTACCAAAATAACATAACGTATCAAAATCAAAATACAAATATACCAGCTAACAATAATCCACAATTGTCAAATAGAATTGATTTTCATAATCAAATACAATCTATTGATTCGTATGGACGATCGACAAATAATTCAAGTAGCAGAGAACGTATTATTTCGTTGAATTCGGATTCGTTTTCGATAACGGTCAACGAAAGTTCTAACATAGATGACGATACTTTTCAACATCAGATAAGACCACTACACATTGCTGCTGTCGTACTTGCCATATCTGCTTTGGTATCAGTTTTTGCTGCTTGCTACGTCATTACAAGGTTTTTTTATTTATTTATTTCTATATATATTTATTATTTATTATATATATATATATATATATATATATATATATATATATATATATATATATACGAAAGAGTGATTTAAGTAGGAAAGGACTGTAATAAGAACGATTAATAATTAATAGTGTATATACAATATTATATTTATTATATATATTATATTCTATATATATATATATATATATATATATATATATATAATATTATATATATAATAATTTTAAAAATAATATACATTTTATTTTATTAATATTATATTAATATTATATTTTATTTTATTAATATTATATTATTTTAACAAAATAATAATTTTTTTTATTATTATTTTTATTAATTATATTTTATAATATTATATTTATATTATTTTTATTTTATATATTATATTTATATTATTTTTATTTTATATATTATATTTATATTATTTTTATATTATTATATTTTTATAATAATAACAATAATAATAATAATAATAATAATAATAATAATTTTATTATACATATAATAAAATAAATATTATTTTTATTATTTTATATATTACATATTATAAAATAATAAATTATAATATAAATTTATTATATATAATATAATAAATAAATAAATAAATATATATATAGATGTGTGTGTGTGGGTGTAGTATTATTATAAGATAATTGTTAAGATAAGTTCAAGAATAGCGAGATTAAAGATACCGAAATTTAAAAAGGATTATCTGTCCATTAATGTAGGCCACCTACAACGTTTATAAAATGGATTAGAGAGAGAGAGAGAGAGAGAGAGAGAGAGAGAGAGAGCGGGTACTACAAAAGGATCAAAGGTGGATCCTGATCTTTTAAAAAGAAAATAAGCTTTCTCGGAACTTAAATTTATCTAAATGGACAAAATATTTCAATAATAGATGTTTCACATTTTTAAACAGATCTGTGTTCAGATAATTCAGATAATTCAGATAATTCAGATAAATATTTTATTCAATTATAGAAAATCATTTTTAAACGTCATATTATTTGAATTAATTTTTTTTTTTAAATAATAGGCAACGTATTAAAACGTTGCCAATTATTTACAAAATTTATATATCAATGCAAATTTGATTGTAAATATGATGATGAAGTATATTATTAAAAGTTAGATTTGGTTTTATTTGAAATTATAAATATAATTTCGCATTTCACGTATCCTTGAACAAGTCTTGATTAATTATCATTATCAAATATTATTATTATTATTATTATTATTATTATTATTATTATTAATCATTCTTATTATAATTCTTTTCCTATTTAAATCATTCTTTCGTAATTTTATTATTTCTCTTGTTTTTTATTTTTTTTTTCCTTTGTTTCTATCTTTTGTTATTTACCTCACACACACACACACACACACAAATCAAGATTTTATATTACCATACGTAAATCAGTATTATTGAATTCTTAATGTGGTATATGAATGTGTCATAATTCTCAGAATGTATTTCGAAATATTACATAAATAAGTATACTACGTACACACATATACATATACATACGTATATTATAGAAATTTTTCTTGACTATCAAGTCACGTTATTGAATATTACATTCTCTTTAATATTAATTTCTTATTAGAACATTGATTTATGCATTATGCTTTTATCGTTTAACAGTTTTATATTTCTTCTCATTCTCTCTATCTATTTTTCATTATTTTTCTCTCGTTGATTGGCAATAGGAGGGATAAGAAATATTCTTTAGTTAGTGTGTTTGATGCGTGCAAACATGTCGTGAAGGAATATTTTCCTAATAATTACAAATATTTTGAATTAAGTTGTTTCAAGAAAGAAAAGAGAGAAAAGAAGATAGAAAATTTTATTTACAATTAGAATTAACTAACAAGTAGAATAAACGTGTGTATTATTATTTGAATATTGAAGCAACACATTCAAATTATTATTATTATTATTATTATTATTATTTAAATTATATTACATTATATTATAGTATATATTAAATATTAAATAATAAATATTATATATTTTAATTTTATTATAATATTATATAATATTAATTATATTAATATTATAATAATTATATATTAGTACAAATATATATTAATATTAATTATATATAATATTATAATAATTTTATATTAGTACAATTATTTAATAATATAATTATAAATAATATTAACCATATAATTATATAATTATTATATTATAATATTACATAAATATATATATATTAAATATTAAATATTATATATAATATATATTTAATATTAATTATATTAATATTATAATAATTATATATATATTAGTACAAATATACATATATAGTACAAATATAAATAAATATATATATATATATATATATTAATATAATTATATAGAATATTATAATAATTTTATATGAGTACAATTATTTAATAATATAATTATAAATAATATTAACTATATAATTATATAATTATTATACTATAATATTATATTATATATATATATAAATGTAATATTATTATTTTTCGAATACACGCGCACATTACGATTTTGTCTTTTAAAACGTTTGTTTAAAGAAAAAAAAAAAAGAAAAAAAAAGAAGAAAAAACAAAAAGAACAAGATTTAAACTCGAGAAAAAAAGCATAGATAAATAACGAACATTTATAATAATAATAATAATAATAATAAAAAAAAGTCAAAGTAGATTTAAAAATATATTAAATAGTAGCCGCAAGCGTAAAAAAAAAAAAGCGCTTACTAGCTTACTAAGAAGCGAAACTAGCTCATAAATATAATCTAAAGTTTCTATCTTTTCCCTTTTTTTTTTTCATTTTTTCGTTGTTTTTTCTTTTTTTTTTTTTTTTAGTTCAATCATTTTATCGTTTCTCCATTTCCTTTCTCTTTCTCTCTTTAAATTCTTCTCTTTTTTTTTTTTTTTTCTTACCTTTTCTTAATTTCTGTTTCCTTTTACACGATTGAACGACACCGATGACTACTTAAAGTTTCAGCAAAAATTTTTCCTTTCTCTCTCTTTCCCTCTCCCCTCTCTCTCTCTCTCTCTCTCTCTCTCTCTCTGATACTTTTCATCTTTTTATTCTTCTTCTTCTTCTTCTTCTTCTTCATCTACTACTTTTTTTTTTCTTTTTTTCCGGACAGTTTGTCGCGACAGTCTAAAAGCCGGGGCACGCACACACAAACCAGACCGCCCTCTTATCGGTTTCTCTCTACCTACTTGCCAGAGGGGCCCCACTTGAGTACAACAGATAGTTTGGGTCCCTGGGAGAATAGGGGCCCCATGAAGTTTTACCCTCTAATCTTCGGTCCTCCGAACACTCTTAAGTGGGTTTTCGAGTTCAGAAATATTCCGTTGTGTCGGAATATCCCTTTTTTTTTTCTTTTTTTTTTCCCCTTTTTTTCCCTTTTCTTTATATTTCTTTTTCTCCTCTACATATACAAACATATATACATACATATACATACATATATATATATATATATACATTAACGCACTCACTCATTCACGCACGTACACCTTACTTTAAAGCAAGTTATTTTCTTCTTTTCAACGTTATTTATCTCATCCTGCAATAGTTTTCCTTTTTTTATTTTTTTATTTTTTTATTTTTTTGTTTTTTGTTTTTGTTTACTTTATCGTATTCCCTTTTACATTGGTGGAAAAGGATAAGGGTAAGGGGGGAGGTAGGAGGGAGGGGAAGGAGGAACATCGTACACGGTAAAAGCATTCGATGGTGTTTAATGATTTTTTATTTTATTTCATTTTATTTTATTTTATTTTATTTTTGTTTTCATTGATATTCCCCACCATTCTTTTTCACTATCTTTATCTATCTCTCTCTTTCTTTTATTCTTTCTTTCTTTCTTTCTTTCTTTCTTTCTTTCTCTATATTCTATCTTTCTTTTTTCTATTTATCTATTCTATCTATTCATCTGATTGATTACTCTATACATTACATTTACAAGCTTTCTATAATTACTATTCATACTAATTGCCTTTGGTATCTATTTTTTATTTTTGTTTTTGTTTGTTTTTTTTTTTTTTTCAGGTTACTGAAAAGCGATGCTTACATTATCGGTAACACGGAATGAGAAAAGAAAAAAAAATATAATATTTAAAATAAAGAAAAATATATATGGCAAAAAAAAAAAGAAAGGATATTTTTTTTGCATGAACCAGTTTTAAAGGGGAGCTTTAGGTAAATTATTATTTTCTTTTTTTTTATATAATTTGGTTTTATTCTTTTTTATTTTTTAATAATAATAATAATAATAATAATAATTATGACAGAGCTAATTGAATTGAGTTAAAGGAATATCCAGAGGATAATTTATTTTATTATTTATTTATTATTATTCATGAATTTTAATTGAATATTTATTTTTTTCTACATGTATGTATTGAATAATTATAAAAACAAATCAAAGTTGGAATAACAATATTGTGACTAATTGATTTCCAACGATTTATTTCACATATTTGAAATCATTTACGTCATTAAAAAAAAAAAAAAAAAAAATGAATAAATTATATAATAAAATCAATTTTTCTCATAATTATTATCATCATTATTATTATTATTATTATTTATAATTTTAATTAATCTGTTATCGTAATTAATGTAGCGTGATATATTTTATCAGCTATTTATTAAATACTTGCGTACAGATATGCATATATATATATGTATATATTAAATATTACAAATTTGTAATATTATATTATTAAATATAATATAATTAAATATATTATAATATATAATAATTAAATAAATAATATTATATAATATTTATATAATAATATATAATATATAAAGTAATAAATAATATATAATAATGTATAATAATTTATTATATAATATTATATAATAATATAATATTAAATTATTTTAAATTAATTAATTTTAAATTTAAAAAATTTGAAATTAAGAAAAATATAATTTAAAATTACATTAATTAGAAATTTTAAAATTATTAATAATATTAAATTATAATTATATAAATATATATATATATATATATATATATATATATATATATATATATATATAATATAATATAATATAATATAACATAATAATAATAATTAATAATAATAATAATAATATTATTATTTTATTATTATTATATAAAATATTATATATATTAAATAAAATAAATAAGTTTATATATAATATTTGAATATATTAATTTTAATAATAATAATTTTATATATAATTAATATATAATAATATTAAATTAAAATTTTATTTATATATATATATAATATTTTATATAATAATAATATTATATAAAATATTATTATTATTATTAATTATTATTGTTATAATTATAATATATATTTAATTATAAATATATATATATATATATATATATAAAATAAAATATAAAATAAAAAAATATATTCAGAAGCATCTATACCACACGAGTAGGTACACGTCATTCATTCCAATTTAAAACGCAAAAATAAAATATGATTTGTTTCTTATCTTTTATTTAGAATGACGAATCAAGAAAAAGAAGAAGAAAAAGAAAAAGCAGAAGAAGAAGAAGAAGAAGAAGAAGAAGAAGAAGTCTTCGTTCCTATTTGAAAAATGTGTTCTTCGAGCGTGGGTCGTTGGGGTCGCATAAAACACATGGATGGCTATAAGAGACAAAGAATATTTCGTGAAGCACTCTCAACAAAGACAGTTTCCTGGCAAACACGACCGACCAACAACCACTCGTTTGGCTCCAATATAACAAACGTATCTCCTCTTTCCCTTTTCCCCTCTACCCTTTTCTCCTCTTCCTCTTCTTCATCCTCCTTTCACCCTCTTACTCCACCACTTCTGTATTTCCCCTACGTGCTCATCCATGAAACACAGAACAACTATGTTGTTAATGATCAACAACGTCCTTGAAGAATTTTTTTTTAAAAATGAACAAATGAATGCATGGAACATTTAAAGGTTTTTACAAACTATGGCTGTGTTATCAGGTGTTTTTAATGATTTTCAAGATTAAAATAATACCATTATTGATTTATAATCATTGGTATTATTGTTGAATTTTTTTTGCAAGGGTTCGTTCATCGCGAGATCAATTTTTTGTTTTTAAATGTTTTCTAAGCTTTTTTTTTTGTATTTTTTTGTTTGTTTGTTTGTTTGTAAATAATTAAGATTGTACATAATTGTGTTTTTATTATTTGGTGGTATTTGTAAGGTATTTAATTCGTACGTAATATAATGTTTTCTTATAAAAATTCGTTAGATGTTGTTTAAAATAGAAAAATAAGGAAAAAAGAATTTATATTTATATATATATATATATATTATGTGCCCATAATTAAGAAAGTGGTCTGAGTGAAAATGAATAAAAAATGAGTTTATCAGTTATAACGAACTACATTATTATAAATTAAATAAATTCAATGTAATTAGAAACCGATATTATCAAAAATGAATTGTTAAATAATGTTTGTTATTTCAATACTGTATAGAATTTATATAGTGTTCAAGTATAAATCTTGAAATGTCTCGAAACAAGAGATATATGACTTAGACTAATTTCATAATTATGTACACATCATATTTTATTTATATAAAATATAAATAAAATATATAAAATTATATTAATATTATTACAAATTATAATAATACTAAATTATAATAATGAGAAATTATATTACTTATAAATGATATTAATAATATTATAATTTATAATAATTTTAAATTATAATAATAATATTATATATTATATTTATATTTATATAAAATATAAAAATAAAATATTATATACATATAAATATATAATATATACTATATATATATATATATATATATATATATATATATATATATATATCAAATATATTTATCAAAGATATAAAGAAATAAGAATATTAGATATTTTGTTAAAATGGAGAAAAGAGAAAAAATTAAAAAAAAAAAAGAAAAAGAAGAAGAAGAAAAAGAAGAAGAGAAAAAGAAAACAAATTAAAATATCACATTTAAATTTAATTAACACGCGATTAAATTCAATCTTATTTTCAGATTAGCTGTTCAATCCCATTATCGCGAATATATATTTTGCAAGTGAATGATATTGGATTATTAATCTTACTATGATTTAAAAGCAACCAACCAACCAATCAACCAACCAACCAATCAACCAACCAAGCAAGAAAAAGAAGAAAGAAAAATAAGATACTTAACGAGATGTATTAAAAAAGTGATTAACAAAAAGAAATATAATAAGAAAAATAAGATCTTCAAAAGTAAAAAAAGAGAGAAATGGGATAAACAAAATGATAGAAAAAGAAGGAAAAAGAATGAAAGAGAATGAGAGAGAGAGAGAGAGAGATAGAGAGCAAGAGAGGATTGGTAGTGGCGCGTGATTCGATTTTAACGAGATGTAATTAAAAAAGTGATTAACAAAAAGAAATATAATAAGAAAAGTAAGATCTTCAAAAGTAAAAAAAGAGAGAAATGGGAAAAACAAAATGATAGAAAAAGAAGGAAAAAGAATGAAAAGAGAGAGAGAGAGAGAGCAAGAGAGGATTGGTAGTGGCGCGTGGTTCGATTTGTTGGCCTAAATGAGTCACGTAGAATGCAACAAGACTGGAATAAGATCTTTACAGAGCGAAATACAGTGTCAGAACCGTCGTCTTGTTCAACGGTAGTCTTGGCATCCGGGAACTTGAGTTGGACAGCTCTTTCCTTCTCTCTGTTTCTCTTTCTTCTCTCTCTCTCTCTCTCTCTCTCTCTCTCTCTCTTTCTTTCTTTCTTTCTTTCTACGATCAGATATGTCGAGTGAAAAGTAAATATATTTAGTGAGAAGGATTTCTCACTAGATTTAACAAACCCCGATTCATTTAAACAATCTTTTTCTCTCTTTCTCTTTTTCTTTTTTTTTTCTTTTTTTTAAACTGTACGATGAAGATTTCTTTTTGCAAAATGAAACTTACTTAATTATCTTATCGTTGAATACTTCCTTTGAGAGAAGTTGTAACATGTATCAATGATAAAAAATACTTCAACTTCTTCAACTTCTTCTTCTTCTTCTTCTTCTTCTTCTTCTTCTTTATGTTCTTTTATGTATGTATGAAATTTGTACATTTAAAATCTGTTCAAATAATATATGTTAAGATAAGAGTAGTAGTAATAGTAGTAGTAGTAATAATAATAATAATAGTAATAATAATAATATATTTATATGATTTGTTTAAGAATATTAGAATTATAAATATAAGATTGATCTTTTATAATCATTATATATAAATAAGTATCTTTTTCGATGAGTTTATAAATAATATATTTTTAAAAATCTGTTCAAACATTTCTTTTATTTTTTTTTTTATAAAGATAAGAAATAGATTAGAAATAAATTTGTAATTTTATTAAAAAAAAAAAAAAAAAAAAGGAAAATAATTAAGATTGATATTTGTGTAGATGAAATTCTTTTCATTGGATGAGTTTATAATATTATTATCTTGCTTGCAAATTTTTACATCATGATGATAATTTCAATATTATTTCATAGAAGTAACATTGATGATTATATATATATATATATATATATATATATATATATTTCTAATTTATTTTTAAGAAGAAGAAGAAATAGAAAAAAAAAAAATTGAACCAATAAGATGAATCTTTCATAAATTATTAATTAATAATTTAATAATTATAAATTATGAAAAAATAATTATATTAAATTATATTTATAATTATATTAATACAATATAAATTGTAATTATATTATATTAGAAATATTGATATAAATATAAAAAGTAATTCTTTTTTAATAAATTATAAATTATTAAATTATTAATTATTTTGTTAATTCTTCTTTGAATAAAATTTCATATTTTCACTAGAAGAGATATTATAAACAATATTATAAATTAATTAATAGAAATATATTTGTAATTTTATTTAAAAAAAAAAAAAAAAAAAAAAATAGAAATGAAGGGGTGAATAATTAAAATAAATCTTTTACAGAATTTTTCAAGTTAGGCATAACAAAATCAAGAACATTATCAATTAATTAATAGAAATATATTTGTAATTTTATTTAAAAAAAAAAAAAAAAAAAAAAAAAATAGAAAAGAAGGGATGAATAATAAAAACAAATCTTTTACAACATTATTAAGGTTAGGTGTAATAAATGCATGAAGAAATCTCAAAGAGTTTTGATTTATATTCTTGAATAAAGTTATTCAATGTGACATATATGAAATATATATATATATATATATATATATATGAGTGTATAATAAAAACAAGACGAAACGTATAACTGAATATAACAACTCGACACGTTTTGCGAAGGCGTATAAGCATAGCACTCGTTTATGTATTTCCATTTTGTTTATTTACGTTTGCTTTTTATCCTTGCAACTAACTCCCTTTAACAGAAATGAAAGAATATACAGGAACATTTTCCTTGAGCATTATTGTTATCTAGAATAGTTATATATATATATTCTATATACTTTGCCTTATATATAATATAAATTCAACTTTAGTTATAACAAAATTTATATATATATATATTTTTTCTTATTTGAAAGATTTAAAATTTCAAATTTGGATTTACAATTTATCCGAGAAAAAAAAAAGAAATAGAAACTTCGTAAGGTATATTTCGTAGATAGAATTTTCTTTAATAAATATTCAATAATTATCTTTATTTTTTTAAGATTATATATATATATATACATATATATATATATATATAGATATATGTATATTTTGTCAAAATTTTTATAGATTATAAAGAAAAATACTTTACTTTACATAAAAATGAACTTTGATCTTAAAAGGATAGATAAGAAAAAAAAACTACAAATAAGAATTTCGTGATGGTAGTAAAATTGAAAAAAAAAATTGGAGAAGAATCAACGCACAAGACCTTAGATAATATGATTTACAAAAAATACGAATAAATATATATGTATATAGATATATGTATAAAGATAAAAAAAGGGAGAGAAAGAGAGAGAGAGAGAGAGAGAAAGAGAAAAAGAACGAGATAGAGATAAGGCAAAACTCGTCGAAAGTTTGCCTTAGCAGTTTTGTTTGTATATATCTATATCTATATATGTATATATATATAATACAAATACTAGATTACTATTTGTATGTATTGTATGCTCATATGGTCATATGTTATATATCCGTGTAAATTGTGTATATAGAAATATCGTGGTTGCGTATGTGTGAGAAGAACTTAAAAGGGCGCCAAGATAGTTGCAACAAAACAGGAACTATCATCCTTTCTCTCCCCCTGACCCACCCTTTCCCCCTACTCTACAGATAAAGGAATTACAAGAGTACGAATACAAATAAAAGCAGGAACGTCATGCCGGTGCGATAAAAGGAATTTGAATTTCCTGAAACGTGAGAATGATGATAATAAACCGTAATAATAATATTAACCAATCGTAGAAAAGAAACACATGTGTTCTTATTTTTGTCATTTACTTTCTATTCGTGTTTTTTTATTCTTTTCTTTTTTTTTCTTTTTTTTTTTTTTAATTTCTCTTTTATTCGTTGGTTGCACAAAATTAAATGAATCAATCGTTAATAGGATTAACTGTATTTGACATTATATTTTTGTATATTTCTTTTTTTAATCGTAATTAATGTTTTTATTTAATTATTTGAAACAACAACAATAACAACAAGCAACAGCAAAAAAACATTTTAAATATATTAATTAATCATTGTATCGTAAAAATTAAAAAAAAAAAAAAAATCTCATTGTATAAACGATTTTTGTTAAACATATCTGTGATCATTTTAAAGAACCTATTGCGAATAAATACGTGAACTGATTTATTTCACATTATTATTTGAAAAAAAAAAAAAAAAAAAACAGAAAGTAAACAACACTTGGTAAAAAATCTCAAAGATGAATCATCCTATTACACATTCTTTTTTCTTTTTTTTTATTTCTTTTGATTAAATTAATAAAAAAGAATCAATTGTGTGTGGTTAACATAAAATCAGAATGTATTTTCATAGCTCACGTATAAAAACGCTAAATGGTTCACAAATTATTCTCGTTCAAACAATATCGATCTACCTTACGAAATCATCATTCAATATATATATATATATATATAAACCTGTATATACCTGTATATACATCTACCTTTGTATCGATAACGAGCGAATCGAAAAGGGTGATGATCGTGTTGTTATTTTATTTACTTATACACAAACACACACACACACACTTTTTAATGTATCAATATAAACACATACACACATATTCCATTAAAAGTGGGCCTTATTATTGGTAGATGTAAAAATGGTATAGGGATCCCAGTAGAAGATGGGGGTGGGGTTAGGATTGGGAGAAGGGGAAGAAGAAGGATTGGAAAGGACCGGAACCGGTCCTCGATCTTTCTCCCTCTCTCTCTCTCTCTTTTGAAACCAGGTGCCCAATCGTGGATTGAAAAGTAATGTCTTCTAACTGAATGGTCTGACCACCGTACTCGTTTCACTCGACTAAAATCAATCACTCTGGTTAAAGCAGAACAATTCGACGAGGTCTTTCCACTTCTAGATTTACCGCACGAACATCTCAAACCCCTCCCCCAAGTCTCCCCTTCATCCCCCTCATTCCCCCATACCTCTGACGTTTCCTACGGAGCATCTTTGAACGAGCTTAACATCTTATAGATAAATATCTCTACCTTGTCTAACTCGTTCCTCTACCATTCTCCTTCTGGTTGGATTACTTTTTTTTGCTCCTCTTTTTGTATATATATATTGGTTTTATGTTTTTTTTCTGTTTTTTTTTTTTTTTTTTTATGTGTTTTACTTTTCATACTCTTCCTACTGATGATTATTAGCTTTTACACGATCGTAGATAGTTGTCGTCATTTGTAGAACAATTTTGTAAAATCAATTATAAATAAAATATGTAATATTAGGTTGGCAAGAAAGTAATTTCGGTTTTCTAATGTGAAATATTACTTTCTTACCAATCCAATAATATTATATGTATATACACATATTATATAATATTTAATATATTATTTTATAATATTATAATATTATTATTATAATAATTAATAATAAAATAATATAAATATATTATATAATTATTATATTATTTTATAATATAATATATATAATATATAAATTAAATATAATAATAATATTATTATTATAGTAAATATATAATAATAAAATAATATAAATATATTATAATTATTATTATATATGTATATATATATATATATATATTTACTTACTACCTAAATTACTTTTATGCCAACCCAATATATTAGGTAGACCGTAAAAGTAATGACATTTTCTAATCTCAAATTCAAACGAATACATTTTTTTCTAACAAGTTTTTATTTTTAATCAATTAATGTAATTTCCACCATCCCTCGTTATCAACAAACTTTTTCAGTTTTTTTTTTTCAATTATCGATCAGTTTTTGATAAAAATATAAAAAATTCGACATTAGTAGAAACGCCATTACTTTTGGGTCCTCCTAATATGTTCGTGTATACTAAACGATATTTGTGATTGGTTTTATGTCAGTTTTGTATGGGAACTTTTATGGATTTTTCTATTGTTATTGTTATATTGAAATATAAAGATGGCTGATAGTTTCGATTGAACGAATGGGTTGATGTCTGCCTGAAGGTACGTTTTAACGAAGTAAGAACAAATATGAAGTGGTGTGTTATTATCTGGATCACCGTTAAATTTTACTATGTATGCTAACAGCTGTACCTTTTTACTGTTTCCTTTCTTTTCCCCCTTTTCTTTTCTTTTTATCCTATGTCTGTTCAGCTCAAATAACGGACCCAAAGTTTGCAACAGTAAAATAGATTTTATTTTATTTTATGATAAAATATTGGAAATAAAATAAAAATTATGCAAATATTTAAATATATATATATGATTTGTGCAATTAGAACAAAACTTTTGAACACGTTCAAAAAAAAAAAACAAAAAATGATTTAAAAAAAAAAAAAAAGAAAAAGACCCGAAAACAAATGCGCGAGACGTTCGGTAATGTCGAATAAAAATGGGGGATGCTGTTAAAGAGAGAAAAGATAAGAGAAAGAAATAAAAAGAAAATAACATCGTCGTCGTCGTCGTCGTCGTCGTCGTCGTCGTCGTCGTCGTCGTCGTCGTCGTTGTAGTCGTTGAAAGTGGGCCCTACGGCTAAGAACTTCGTGGAATTCGCTTTGAGCGAACGTAATTAACCGAAGGAATAATATCTAACGTTAAGGCCCCCGTTGTCGGACGACATCGCGAATAAAACCGGTCTTCTGTTCTTACCCAGGTGCTTTGAGATTTCGATCGATCGATAAATCCGATCGATTCGAACGAGATCGAAACGATTCGTCGATTTATCGAATCGAATTTATTCGATGAAAAAATACGACAAATTTTTTTTTCTCTTTTTATATACGATAATTTTATTCATTTAATATTTATTCACGTAAAACAATATTTAACAAATAATTATTATTTTTAAATTAATATACATATACAATATCTATATTTTAGTATTAATATATATATATATTAATAATACAATAATACAATATTTATATTATCATTATTTTATATACTATATGATTAGATATATAATATAATATAATATAATTAAATATATTATATTATTTATATATTTTATTATAATTTTATATTATAATTATTAATTTTTATTATATATTTTATTATAATATATTATTATAAAATATATATATAATATTTTATTATATATTATATTATTTTATATATATATATATATATATATATATATATATATATTTATTTATTTATTTATTTATTTATTTATTATATATATTTATTATATATATAATAAATATTATATATATATTATATATTTATTATATATTATAAAATATATAAAATATATATATATATATATATATATATATATTATATTATATTAATTATATTATAATAAATATAATATAATTATATTAATAATTATGTTAATGGTTGATAATAAAAATAATAATCTAATAATCAAATATTCAAATTAACACAAAAAAATGTAAGTTCGCATTAAATGGAATAAAGGTAACGAAAAAAAAAAGGCACAGCTGATGACGATGACTATGACGATGACGATGATTCTGTTGCTGTTGCTGCTGTTACTGGCACGAGAGACTACGGATTTGCGAGATGACGGAAGATCAAATGTAAGAGAGACAAAGACAGTTAAACGAAGACAGAGAGAGAAAGTTTGAGAGAGAAAAAGAAAAGAGAGAGAGATAGAAAGAGAGAGATAAGTGCGACGGGTGCACACACATACATACACGTGCAAAATACACTGGCGTCATTGCCTCAGGGCTTAGGCGCCACTCTCTTTCCTCTTTTTCCCCCTACCCTTCTGTCCCTTTTCCTTTTTCCTTTTCTCTCTCTCTCTCTCTTTCTTTCTCTTTAGTTTTCCTACACTTCCCGTTGTATGAAAAGAGAGAGAGAGAGAAACTTAACTTTACCAGAGCAGTCGACGGATACTTAAAGTAGTGTACACTAACATAGATGAATTTTATTCATGTGTTCTTCGTTTCATTTCTTTTTACTATATTTATTATTATTTTTTGTAAAACATTTTTTATATTATTTGTAATTATTATAATAAATATTGTATAATAAAAATATTGTGTAATTATTATATAAAATATATATATATATATATATATTTATTATTTATTGCAGGTATTTTATAATATGTTTATGAAGAAGTTTTAATTAATGTTAAAAATAACATTATTTATTTCTAATAAATATTTCTAATAAAAATTAGAATTTATTTTAAATTATTTTTATTTGAAATATTTTTATAAAACATTTTTCTTATATTTTTCTATAGAATTTTCAATATATTTGTTAGCATAAATAATTTGTTATTATGTTATATATCATATGTGTTATTAGTTAATATGTATATGTATATTGAAAACAATTGTGCGTGTTTTTATATATGTATTAACTGTATTTGTATGTAAGGTTGCGTTTATCCGATCTTAGCCGAGCATTGACGAACAGTAACGGTGGTGATGGTGGTGGCGGCATTTGCTTTTTGAGAGAAAGGGGAGAGAGAGAGAGAGAGAGAGAAAGAAAGAGATTGGTAGTAGAGAGCGTTGTGGTGGGGGGTGGGAGAAAGAGAGGGTACTCGTCAGCCCCCCCGAGAGTCTTCCTCAGTCGGTCGTCGGAGCGCGCCGTGTACGCATGTTAAATTTATTCTTTTTAAGTATAATTGTATATCACATACTTCTAGATTATTTTTTTTTTTCGATCATTTACGAATTAAGATAAATTTGATCATTGTATTTAATTATCCGTCACATTTTTCGCTTTCGTTATTTTAAAATTTTTTTTTTTTTTTAATTTATTTTTCTTTTCGTTTGTTTAATTACACACTGACACATCCCCCATTGTCTTATTACGATATAACGATCGTGAATTTGACAAAAGTTATCAAAAGTTTTTGACTTCTCTTGCGAAATAAGAAGAAGAAAGAAGAACCACGTGCTTTCGAATAATAATAATAATAATAATAATAATAATAATAATAATTAATCGATCGGATTATTTCGTTTTGTTCTTTAACGATTTATTTAAAATCGTTATTGTTAATTTTCATCATTGTGAGATTATTTGTTCGTAAATAAGTGTCAATCATGTTGTCCTGGGACATGTCAACCATCGTTATGATAATGACGACCATCAATTTGGTTTACACTAATGGAGCTTCCATTGATTTTGATTCTACTGATTATGATGGGCTTTCGGAAAACGAAGATAAATCTTCCAATGACAAAGGTAAACTTTCTTTTTTTATTAAAGTTTTCTTTTATTATATTTAAAATTAAATTACACGAGAGTCCAATATATATATATATATATATATATATATATATATATATATATATATATATATATATATAATATTACAATACAAATTTATTAATTTGATATATTGATATATTATTATTTAATTTATTATAAAAAAAAATAATCTTTATATTATTTTATTATAATACAAATATTATAATACAATTATATATTATTAATATATTTATAAATATTTTTTAGTATTTAATATAAAATTTCTGTACTTTATATATTTATATAACATAAATATTATATATATATATATAAATAAATTATAATATATTAATCCAATATACTAAATTATATAACATACTAATTTAGTATTATATATTTAGTATAATTAGTATATTGTTATATTATATATTATAATATGTATTTTAATTTTTTGTTTCTTTTAAAGTTATTTAAATATGAAATATTTTTAAATGAAGAAATTTCGATAATTAATACCATAATTGAAGGGATAGTTTTATGATTTTTCTTTTATTGGTTATTTTACGTGAATTTTATGTATATTACGATAGTTCACGTAACTTTATGAGTAGTTCCATTACGATAATCGACAGTGTAACACTTTCGAGTAGTTTACAATATCTCAATTGCGTTTATCTTGAATAGTTAAAAGAATATATGATATGTTTATTGCTTTCTTCCTATTTCTATCGATGTTTAAAATACTTCAAAGATTCACATCGTTAAATCGTACGTCATATTATTAAAATTTGATGTAGTTAGTTAAACGTATAAAAAAAATATATATTTCATTTATTTTATTTGAAAAAAATTAACAATAAGATAAAAATATTATTATCTATCGAAAAGATTGTGTTTTCTTTATTTTCGTGAATTTTTTTCTTTTTTTCTTTTTTTCTAAAGAAGAAGAAGAATACAAAATATTTTTGATTTAGGTAACATACAAATATTTTCAATTATAATATTATATTTAACGTTTCATTTTTAATATTGCATATGAAAACAATATTATGGTAAAGTCAAGGGTGTATTACTCATCATACGACCCCCTTAAAGCTAAAAGTTGTATCGTCCAATGAGATTTGTTTATTCTGGTATCTTTGGACGCACGTGCGCGACCCTAAACGCGTGTTCTGCATCATGTTTTGTGTAGGTAAATAAAATACATGTATTATAACACGCGAATCTGATGACAAGTTTCTTATTAATTAGAATTTCGGTTTATATTTAAATCAAGAAAATAACAGGACAAATTTGTGTTTGCTGATAAGATTTGTTACTCTAATGTAAACAATTGTTTTCTTTCTTCTCACTTTTTTTGTTTTTAATTACGATTTACGGAATATAATATAATCGTGTGAAAGATCTATCGAGAGAATTTACAGACGATTCGTATTAAAAAGAAATAAATTAAATAATTTATTATTTTTATATAATTATTATATAAAAACAAATATTATATATAAATATATTATATGATAAAATTTATATATATTTAATTATATATATATATAATAATAATATATATATATATATATATATATATATATATATATATATATATATAATTATTAATAAATATAAAAAAATAATAAATATAACAATATAATAGTATAATATATATATTATTTATAATTATATATATATTAATTTATATAATAATAATATATATTTATATAAATTATATAAAATTATATAAATTTATATAAAATAATAATTAATTGTATATTATATTATTATATATTTAAAAATATTTTAAATGCAACAAAATAGAAAAATTGTATGCTATTTTAATTGAATATTATTATTTTAATATTAAATATTTATTAATCGAATAAAAAAAATCATTTCAAATGCGACACCATAAAGAATCGATAATAATTCACACAATAAAAAATAATTTCGATATTATGCTAGACTTATTTTTTTTGTTTTGTTTTGTTACACAGTACAAATATATTTGAACAAATGGTAGACTGAATTTTATTAATTAAAATTTATTCAAAGCATTAATTATCTAATCTTTTTTTGTTTTATTATTATTATTTTAAAATAAAAATAACTTTGAGATAACGTAATAAAAAAATATTTGTAAAAATTCTAATATGATATTTTCAAAGTATCACAATTTTAATTAGAAATTTAATTAATTTATAATCAATGTTGTTTATCAATCCTCTTCTTTATGCATTAAATAGTTATTCATTTGAATTAATATTATTACTTAGAAGTATAGACCGATATATATATATATATATATATATATATAAATATATATTAACAAAAGTTAATCAATCTCACTGATTCGTGATTCCTGGAAACGTGTCGATCATCACGAAAGAAAAAGAAGAGTAAAAAAAAGAAAAAATTCAGCCAGTCAGTCAGTCAGTCAGTCAATCAGTCAGTCAGTCAGTCAGTCAGCATCATTAGGATAAGCAATGATAAGAGTGCTTCAAGAGAAAGATACATTTTCTAATAAAAATACAAAAAGTGTAGAGAACCGAGAAAGAGCTTCTTTTAGAATCTGAGAAACTGTTATTGCTCGAGTGAAATCGTTCTGAGAATGTGTAAGTGCATACACAGGACACACATATACACAATATAAGCATAGATTAATACACATGCAAATTGCATTAGGTTGCATTTACGTTACATAGATACATACATATTCGAATATAAAGGCTTTCATTTCTAAATAAGTATTTGTGAACGTATACACATTAGAAACATACACTATCAGTCAAAAGTTTATAAATCGTTCGTTGATTAAATTATTTACAAACAATTCAAATATATATTCTATTTTTAAATTATATATATCAAATGTGTTGACAATTTAAAAATGATGTTTTAGAAACATTTTAGTTATCTTCTTACATTTACATAAAACTTTTAAATGTAGTTCATACGACAAATGTAAAATAACTTTTACTGGAATATTTTTAACACCTTCTATAATAAATATGGAAAAAAAAAAAATATATATATATATATATATATATATATATATATATATATATATAATTAAAAATTAATTAAGAAAATGATTGAGAATATAATATAATATACTGTTATTTTAAAATACAAAAGTTATATATTATTTTGATAAAGAGATAATTTTAATGATCAAAATATTACACATAATAAATTATAAATTTATAAATAATAAAAATATAAATATACTTAATTTTTGCCTATATAAAATATTATATTATTAAAAATTGTTTTTATGATATAACGTAATATATTATACAATTTTTATAAATTAAATTATATAATATAATAATAGTATTTTTCTTTTTTTTTAATTATATTAATAATACCAAATAATAGTATTAAATAGTACCAAATTAATATAATTACAATTATATATAAATTAAATTATATAATATAATAATTGTATTTTTTTAATGGTATTAATAATACCAAATAATGATATTAAATAATACCAAAATAAATCATAAAAAAATACATTATTATTTGTTTATTCCAATAGTGTTTATTTTTTGTTTTAATACATAAATTTCCTGTTTCTTTGTATATACGTTTCTAATTCGAAAACTCTTGACCGGTAATGTATAAAAACATGTTTATGTTAAAATACAATGAACACTATTTTCATGTTTTGAATATATATATATATATATATATATAAAATACATTTATTCGCATGAGCTTGTGCACAAGGCGTCAAACGTAATACAAACGTATATTATATTATGTACTCTGGTATTCACGCGCCTAACTGGCGCCCGACATGCATAGTTTACAACGTCTCTTCCGAAAACTTACTGCCGTGAGAACTCGCGAAATTTAAATATTTACTATTTCTTCCGTTTCCTTTCTTTCTTTCTTTCTCTATTTTTTTTTTCTTATTCTTATCTTCTTCATCTTTTTGTACAATTTGTTTTTTGAATTCTCACCTTGCTATCTCTCTCCATGTATTTTATTTTATTTTTGTGTATCATTTTTAAATACATTTATGTAATTATTATATATAAGAATTTTTTTAATAATTTCATTATTTATTAAAATATAATAATTTTACTATATATATATATATATATATATATATATATATATAGTATTATTATATTATACTATTTATATATATATATATATTATTATACTATCTATACACAGTATTATAATGTTACTCTATATATATATAATATAATAATTTTTATTTATAATTTTATATTATATGCTAACATATATATATATTTATATAACTATAATATATATATTATATTAATATAATATAATATTAAAATTTGATTATATTTAAATTTAAATTTTAACATATTTAATATTTTTTATTAATTAATATATATTTAATATAATATTAAAATTATTATATATATATATGTATAGTATAACAAAGTATTCTGATAAACTTTTCGTGAAATAATTTATTGTGAATATAAACATTTCTAATTTCTCTCTTTATTATTTTCTTTTGATTTTTTTTTTGTCTGATTGTGTGCAAGATAGAGAAACATTTTATTACATAATTCTTTGAAAAAAAAAAAAAGAAAAAAGCAAATAAGTTGGTAAACAATTAGACTAGTAGATGGGCGTCGGTCCTATTACCTCTTTTTCTCGTCGCATTTATCGTTCGAATTTACAAAGAACGAAGAACTTTGGCTCTTTACCGATATTCGATTGTGTGCCAAGATATAAATAGACGACGGTTCCCTATAGACGCCGGTTACTGTAAAAGGATACAAAATTTTATCGTATAAAACGTCTTTCGAATTTTTATTTATAATACAGAATTGATCAAAATCGAATATCTGTTCAAGTTCATTTTCAATTCATTATTTTATTTCATATTTCAAATTGTCATAATTCTATATATATATATTACATTTTATATTTTAATGTATTATTTAGAAAAAAAAAAAAAAAACAATTTTATTCAATTTTATCAAAATTGATATAATATAATTTCTTATTAGGATTGCAAATATTCAGATTTATTATTATATTCATTATTATGATGTTTTATTTTTAATATGTATATATACTTTACGACAAGTGTGTTAGAGAAAAACAAACTCTTGCCAAATAATAATAATAATAAAAATAATAATAATAATTTTATAATATATTTACGCGTAAACAACGAATAAACGTATAAAATTATAATTAATATATATATATATATATCATTATATTATATTAATTTATATATTATATTAATATTAAAAATAATAATATTCAACTAGAGAATAAAAAAAACATACACATTTTTCTATTACGTGTGAGAAGAGGTATCTCACATAACCCCAAAGATCACATTTTATTTCCCCATTATCTTCTTATAATAAAACAATTAATATATTTTAAATGTAAAAAAAAAAAAAAAAAAAAAAAGATATGAACTTTCCCATAGAGAGGAAGAAAGAGATAGAAGAGGCAAGGTGTTCGTTTAAAATATTTTCAAAAATGCTCGTTCATTGAAATTAACAACGTGAGCATCCACCGTATATACACACACACACACATACACATAAACACATATATACTTTTTTAAGAGTCAACACACATGGCATGTATATAAACGAGGGTACAGTACGGCTTGTCGTTTCACACATATTCCCCCCCTTTCATCCCCTTCTTTCAAACGCACACACACATACACACATGATACAGTGTGTACATATATGTATACACATATAAGTGTTGTTAAAAGAGCAGCTGGGATCTTACGTACGCATGAACGCACACAAACACATATGTGTTAGTATATATACACATATATATGTATATGCATGACCGTCTGTTCCCCCCCTACCACCACCACTAGTATTGGTTAAATAGTATTTGTGCTCGACAAGGAAAGTTAGTCTAGACTCGTACGTACACGCATAAACATACACATATACATAACGACGGCGCTTATAGTAGAATATATACACTAATACATTGATAAACCGGTGGCGCCTGTCGGGCACACGAGTGTGCACGGGTGCGTGACGAGTTGCGGACTCCTTTGTCCGTGTGTCCCGCGTTACAGTAGCGTGCATAACTTATGGTCCCGTGAAGAATATTTGTCTGCTTTTATTTTTTTTTTCTTTTTACTTCTTCTTCTTCTTCTTCTTCTTCTTCTTCTTCTTTTTATATGTTATTTTCTTTTTTTAAATAGACGGTATGCAATTAAGGAACAACGAGCCATACATGGCTTCTATAGCATTTAATGATACTTCCATTTTGATTCGGATTAAAGATTACGATCCTCGTTAGCAACTTCATCATTTTAATGCTTTTAGTTTATGATCGAATTGTAATCTAAATTTTGATTCATTATATTTCTTTTGTTTGCATTTATTTGTTTTTATTATTATTATATTTTTCAAGTGTATTATCAAGTATTTAACAATAGTTTGAATAATTGTTAGAATATATAATTCATTTTTATGTATTATTTGTTATTTAATTATTTCAGTCTTCTTATTATTTAATTTATATATTTTATTATAATATTTATTTTAGTATTTTTATATTTTATTATTTACTTATTTTAGTATTTTTATTATTTAATTTATATTCTTTATTACTTTATTATTTTGGTATTTTTATTATTTAATTTATATTCTTTATTACTTTATTATTTTGGTATTTTTATTATTTAATTTATATTTTTTATTACTTAATTATTTTGGTATTTGTATTATTTAATTTATATATTTTATTAATAATTTATTTTAGTATTTTTATATTTTATTATCTACTTGTTTTAGTATTTGAATTATTTAATTTATATTTTTTATTATTAATTTATTTTAATATTTTTATATTTTATCATTTACTTATTTTAGTATTTTTATTATTTAAGTTATATTTTTTAGTATTAATTTATTTCAATATTTTTATATTTTATTATTTACTTATTTTAATATTTTTATTATTTAATTTATATTTTTTATTATTTAATTTATATTTTTTATTATTTCATTTATGTATTTTTATTATTTAATTATTTTAGTATCTTTTTATCATTTAATATATGATTAATGTAAACTTAATGTTCTATAAAACCAATTTAATTAATTTGTATTTTGTTTTATGTAAGTTTTAATATTCAAATCAAAATCTTATCTACCAATTAATTAAATATATTTTTTTAAATTTTTAGATAGATAATTTACTAATAATAAATATATCTATCTATAAAAAAGAAATACCTTGATCGCATTCCATAAACATTTATTGGTGACTTAATAAGTAGATATGAGATCATTAAACATAATCTTGTCTCGTATACTTATATCAAAGAAACTTTTTCACGCTTATTATAGAAAATCAATAATCATAGACCCACAGCTAGATTATTATATCATTATACGGATATATATCTTACGTATTTCTTACATAAAATTACAAATAACGAAAAGGATTTATATCTTTAATCACAGACTAGATGACTCCAATTTATTCGTAATTAAGATTTTTTTTAATACAAACTAGTTTCGAATAGTCAAACTACACATTTAATCATATAAATCATTAATTTTAAATATATATATATATATATTTATTTATAAATATATTATATTTTATTATATATATTTATTATAAATATATTATATTTTATATATTTTATTTATTATATTTATATATATTATATTATATATTTTATATTTATTATATATATATATTATATCTGAATAAATAAACAAATATACTACCACCTTTTGATTCTTCCGAAATAAATAATAATATAACAAATAATTGTTTATGTAGGGGGGCCTTCGGGTTAAACACCCTAAAGGGGTATACCTGAAAAATAAACTTCTTCTAAATAATTGTTTACCAAAATACAAATTTAATAATTAACAATATACTTTAATCTATTCCTCTGCTTAAAACTATTTAAAATTGTATTAAAAATATACCAGTAGTAACAGTTAATTATTCTTCTCATTCATGAATAATAAATAATAATAATAATAATAACGTAATAATAACCAATGATCGAATAAATCTAACAATACTTGAATAGATTTAGCAACATTAAAAAAAAAAAAAACAAAAAGAAAGGTAAAATAATGAGTGGTATAATACTTTTAAGCATTCCTTTGGCAATATCAATTTACATTTGGAATTGTGCAAAAGTCCGAGCACGACTTGGTTTAAAACTTGCCGAGCCCATTCGGTGTCGGCAGCAGCAACAGCAACAGCAGCAGGCGCGTTTTTAACGACGCGATTACGCGCCTTCGGGAAGATGTCGACTACTAAACGCCTAAAGGTTTCTTCATACCTTTAACGATTGCGATCACGTAGATGTCAATCGTTTCCTTCGTTTCATTATATGTATGTGTATGTGTTTGTTTGTTTGTGTGCGTTATACCATTTAACTATCCAAGAGAAAGAGAGAGAGAGAGAGAGAGAAAAGAGCTTTACCGTGTCGTGTTTTCTTTTAAACGTTCGTAAATCATTCAGAATTAACGATCCTGCTGCTTATTTCTCTTATTTTCTTTTTCTTTTTTCTATTTTCTTATTTTCTTTGACTTCTCTTTTTACTAGGGTAAGAAAAAACAAAAAAAGAGAAATAGAAAAGCGATGATTTTTTTTTTTTTTTTTTGGTGAATTTCAATGTTGCATTTTACTAACACCTTTTAAAGATTCTAAATGAATTATGCAAGTAGGTAATTAATGCGAAATAGTTACATAGTATTTGCAATACTAATTATTGCATATTTTTTGGTTTTAAATAGTCAAAGAAGATGCAGTGATAAGGGTTATGGATATATATTTGTTTACAGCTATAACTAGTACTAAAGAAATATATTTATATATTTATATTTTATATATTTCTTTTTTGATTATTTATTATTGTATTTTATATTTTTTATTATTATATTTTATAGATTATATATTATTATATTTTATATATTATATATAATAATATATAATAATATAATTAATATATATTAATTAAATTAATATTAATAATTAAAATATAATAATATTTTATATATTTTATTATTATACTTTTTATATTATATATTATTAAATTTTATATTTATATATTTTAAAGATAGATGCATTATATATTTTATTATAATATATTTTATATATTATATATAATAATATATAATAATATAATTAATATTAATAATTAAAATATTATTATATTTTATATATTTTAATATTATATTTTTTATATTATATATTATTATATTTTATATATTCTATTATTATATATTATAGAATAATCTTTCTTTGCTTCCCCGAAGGGTTACAATTCTTTTTACATTCCCTTCAACCTCATTTATTATATATTATATTTATATATTTTAAAGATAGATGAATTATAATAGTTTTTTGTTTGTATTCTTTTTAGAAGAATTTCCAAAAAAAAAAAAAAAAAAAAAAAAATAAAAGTCACCTAATATTCTTCGTATATTTATCGTCACTTATTAATAAATAATTATCATAGATGTATCATCATTAATTATTCTAAACGTTGTATCTCTCCAACGTCATTACAAACATCATTTTCATATTAATCATATATTCATATTCATCTTCTATTTTGAAAAATTCAATTATTCAATGTTCTCCGATCCATTGACGACGAATTTCTTCGTAGACTCGAATCGAACTTGTTTCTTTTTTTATTTTTTTTACAAATTATTATTATTATTTTTTTTTTTTTTTTAAATTACTGACATATTATCACGAGAGCAAGGATAAATATAAACGGTGGCTCCTTCTTTAAAACGCATTGCTTGTCGTATCGAACTCGTTGTAATTCTGTCCATCGAGGTTACCTTAGCTCCAACAATACAGTTGGCCAAATGGACACGTAGATAGACTGGCTTGCATATCTCGTCGCTTATTTGCGTCCTTTTCCTATGACCGTTTGTTTCATCTCTTATTGCTCTCCTAACAACATCCTCCATTTTCTCTAATGTTTATTTATACACACCATTGCTGAAAACTACTCGATCGATCCTAATTTATCTCTCTTTTCTCTCCTTTCTCTCCTTTCTCTTTCTCTCTCTCTCTCTCTCTCTCTCTCTCTCTTTCTCTGTCTTTCTCAACAAAAAAATATTAAAAATAAAACAATATTAAAATAATAGCACGTTCATACTTCAAATATATTGTTTCTGTATTTTTTTTTTTTTTCTCAAAATTGCATCATTAAGTTTGTTTAATTTTGTTTAAATAAAAGTAGAGCGCATTTTATTATGAGATTTGTATAAATAGAACAATTGCAATATTATTATTTTTATTATTATTATTATTATTATTATTATTATTATTATTATTATTATTATTATTATTATTATTATTATTATTTATATAAGAAAATATTTAACATGTTGAAACAAGGGTTGTAAGAACAATTGGAACAATATTAATAATATTATTAATATTATTATTATTATAATTTTTATAAGAAAATATTTTACATGTTGAAACAAGGGTTGTAAGAACAATTGAAACAATATTAATAATATTATTATTATTATTATTATTATTATTATTATAATTTATATAAGAAAATATTTTACATGTTGAAACACGGGTTGTAAGAACAATTGAAACAATATTAATAATAATAATAATAATAATATTATTATTATTATTATTATTATTATTATTATTATTATTATTATTATTAGTAGTAGTAGTAGTAGTAGTAGTAGTAGTAGTAGTAGTAGTAGTAGTAGTAGTAGTAGTAGTAGTATTATTATAATTAATCTAATGAAAATATTGTACATTCTGAAACAAGGGTTGTAAAGATTCGTGGTTATTTTATGATTTATATTTTAAACGAACTAATTAAACAAATTGAGATTTACATTTTTTATTTATTTATTTATTTATTTATTTATTTATTTATTTATTTATTTATTACGAATATGTTTAGTAGATATTTTATTTTATGATTTAGTTTTTTATTACATTTTATTTTATATTATAATATTGGACACATACACACACACACACAAGACAACATTAGTTAATCAAATCAAAATTCTAACCTCGTTTTTGTTAAGAATACTCGTAAACCAAGGTATACAATTGTAATTAGATATTTTGTATAATACATTACATATGTGTATCGTATATTCTAACATATTTCTTTGTACATACGTGTTTGCATATATTTTTTTATGTATGTATTTTTTTTTTTTTTTTTTCATAGAACAAAACAATCACACAAAAGAATATTAATTAACTTTCATAGATGACAATGAATCCAGTTCTAACGGTGAATTTCAAAATGAACGTTGCTTTTATTTATTGTTAGAAACACACACACCATACACGGTACTTTTATTTATTATTAGAAATACACCATACACACACACATATTTGTATAATTTCATTTGTTCTTTAGACTTTAACCTAACATTTAATTTATTTTCACATATCCTTTGAACAAAATTCGATCATCAACGTTTTCTCTCATTCTCTCTCATTCTCTTTAATTCTCCCTTATTCTCTCTCTCTCTCTTTCTCTCTTTCTCTCTCTCTTTCGTCTGAAGATAATTTTATTTTAATTAAAAAAAAAAAAAATGTTGTATTTTTTTTATCTTCTTCTTCTTCTTCTTCTTCTTTGGTTTGAATTGGTCGATCAAAGATCAACATACATCGTATGATTAATTAGTCGGTTCAAGTTAACACGTGTTAACGAAATTAATATGCTACTCTCGTGACTTTGTTGAAGAGAAAGAGAAAGAGAGAGAGAGAGAGAGAGAGGGAGAGGAGGAAGAGTAGGCGTTAACGCAAACTCAACCCGACAATATGTCGCGTGTGTATGTACAAGAGGTCTTCTTAAAGATCGGTCGTTTCGTCGATCTAAAGTTAAACTGTCCGAGTGAGAATTTCATTTTCCTGGCTCGGTGACAACATCATCCTCTTTCTTATTTTGTCCTTTTCTTCTTCTTCTTCTTCTTCTTCTTCTTCTTCTTCTTTTTCTTCTTCTTCATCTTCTTCTTCAACTTCATTTTCATCTTCGTCTTCGTCTTCGTCTTCGTCTTCGTCTTCTTCTTCAATTTCATTTTCATCTTCGTCTTCGTCTTGTAGTTCTTGTTTTTCCTTCCTTTTCCTTTTCTTTTTCTATCTTTCATCGTCACGTTTATCTTATTTCATTTCTTGTTTATTTATTTTTGTTTAATTTAATTTGTTTTGTTTTTTTTTTCCATCAAATGTACAAATATTTGTGCATTCAACGATGGTAGTAACACCTTCTCAACGTTTTGTATATTTTTCAATTGTTTAATCAAAATTATATTTCAAGGTTGTTTATTTTTTATATATATATATATATATGCTTTTGTATTAGTTTTAATTGCTTTGTTAACAATATTTTATTTTATATATTATTATATTATCAATTATATATATATATAAAATTATTTTTTATATTAATAAATTTGTAATATTATATTTAATAATTATAAATTGTAATATATAAGTTAATAACTATTATATATAATATATAATTTAATAATTATAATATATATATATATATAAATTTGCATACGCATATTAATGTAAAATTCTGTTGCAATGATAAACGGAAATTTCCATCAGTTTATATTAATGTTCGAATGAAAATATTCATAAGATAACGCAAAAGAAGTAATTCAGCATTTAAATTATCGCTTTAGAAAAAAAAAAAAAAAAAAATACAAAATAAATGAAAAAAAAAGAAAAAAAAGAAAAAAGAAAGAAAGAAAATATTATTTCTATAATAACATAAAAGATTATTATTTTGTTCATACTTATTGAAAGATCACGTTTCATCGTCATCGTAGTAATACTTATGTTAGATCTTTTATATCTTTTATTATTTTTCTTTTTCTTTTTATCCAAACCAACACGTAGCAAGTAAGTAACTACTTCTTCTTCTTCTTCTTCTTCTTCTTCTTCTTCTTCTGGTCGTTCGTTTTATTCTTCTTATTTTCTGTCAATTCATATCATTCGCACGGAATACTTTATCGTAGTGAAGCAAGCACACACATATGGAATTAACGACGTCAATGGCGCCAAGGGGGTGGCGATCTAAGACTTTTCTCATCGATAATGCATAACACGTTCCTCGTATATGATCCTCTCGGTATCATGCAAAATATCGCAATACGATTGATTCTTTGCACCAACCATTCAAAACATTATTATTCTTTAACAAACAACAGCGATACATTATCGAAATTACTAAAGATTACTAACATAAGATCACTGACATTTACAAAAAACACTATATATATATTTTATAGGTTTTATAATATTTTATGTATTATATTTAATACATTTAATATTAAATATATTGGTTATAGGTTATAATATTATAATATATTAAATATTAAATATTTAATATTAAATATATTAAAAGTTATAGGTTATATATTATATATATATATTATATTTTTAACGCGTTGGTTACAGGTTATAATATTAAATATTATATTTATTATATTTAATATTGTTTATTTTAAATTAATTTTAATACAATTTAAAATTATAATATTATATTATTAATAACAAAATTAATATAATGTTATTATTTGTAACCAAAACCAAGTAAACTTATTAATAATATTATGTAATATATTTACTTTTTTTTTTCTTTATTATAAATTTAATTTTAAATTAATTATTATTTTTTTTTTTTTTTAAATGATTTCTATAACTTCATAATCTCAAATTTTACAAAAAAGAACAAAAAAAGATCCTGAAGAATGAATAGAAATGTGGAGACAGTATATAATATAATTATTCTTCATTTTTGTTAATGACTATTATTATCTTTAGTATATTTTAATTAAACGATATAATTTATTATGATTATCTATTATAATATTATGAGAATTATAGATGATCATCTTAGATTACTTAATGATTTTTAGTTTTAGTAGAGAGGATCATCGTTAGACTCTAAGGATGATAGATATGTGTATGTGTTTGTGTGTGTGTGTGTGTGTGTTTAAACCATACTATATTTTGAACTGGCACTTAACTTGCGCGTTATGTTAATAGCAATGCTTCGTATGCGACATGTTGCAGCGCACAGGCACGCATGCACCACGCATGCACGCGAGCGTTGCGGTATGCATGTATGCATACGTATGCATACGCGTGAGCCAAGATGCATCGAATTCAAATGAACTGGCTCCCGCGAACGTGGTTTCTTCTATCTTTTCCAGGCCCCCCCTTTCCCCCACCACCCTTTGCAACCCCCCTTTCTTCTTGTTTTTCTTCTTCTTTTCGTCCTCATCTTCAACTTCATCGTCATCCAGTTCTCAAACACACATTTTATCTCATTTACAATTTTGTAATTTAAGTCTTATCGTAATTTTATTCTACTTTTGTTTTTTTTTTCTTTCTTTCTTTTTTTTTTTCATTCGTAATATTCATTTTAATTAATGACAATTTACGATATTTTTTATATTCATAGGAATTTTTAATGAAATGTAAATGTATATGATTTATCGGAAATTATTATAGACTTTTTAGTTGGAAATAATGTTATATCTGTATATTGTCGGCGATAAATTAATATCTTTTTTTTTTTTATATATTTGTATCACTAAAAATATATATTTTAAATAATAACAATAATATAATATATATATATATATATATATATATATATATAATAACTACTTTCTAATATAATAATATAATCTAATATAATAATTTAATATAATATAATTAATATCATTTAATATATATAATATAATATATTTTATAATATAATATATTATAATATTGTAATATTATATTAATATAATATAATATATTTTATAATATTGTTATATTCTAATATTGTAATATTATATATTTGTAATATAATAATATTTGTAATAATATTATATATATTTATTACAATTATAAATTAATTATAAATTATAAGATTATAAATTAAATATAAATTATAAAAAATTATAAAAAATTATAAAATATATATATTAACAAATTTATCATCGCACGAACCATTTAAAATATTCAAAGTTATGTTCTAAATTTTGTTCACCTGTTCAACATTCAATATTCTCTATGATACAACAATTTTATAATATATTTTATTTTTTCAACCCAAAAAAAGCAACTAATCGAATTAAAGTTTAAACTAATTTGTATAACATACAAAGACTATGTAAAAAAAAAAAAAAAAATAGGAAAAAGAAACTTTCTCACAATCCTTAATTACATTTTCTGCGTTGCAAGATTCCTACCATGAATGTAATTAAAAAAAAAAGACTAGAAAATGTTTTACCATGAAATAAGAGAGAGAGAGAGAGAGAGAGATAAAGATAGTGAAAATGCAAATGTCTGTCTGTTTAATGTTAACTTGGAACAATCGAATGGAAGAGATCTCACACTTATACTGTGGGATCGTGACACCAATCAGGATCACGTTTTATGTTAGTTGTGTATAGTTTCCAATAATGGCCAGGAGCAATTCACGATCGATCGATTGACCGGACTTTCAAGCTTCCTCGTTAGGTATTACTCATTTTTCTTCTATCAACCCATTACTCTGGCTAACCCATTCATTCCTACCATTCAGATAAACACAATTTTTTTTTTTTTTAATTATTTGATTTTATTTTTTTTTTTTTTTACATCCTTTTTACTTTTACTCTCTATTCATTCTACATTCTACGTGAACTTTACTACGAGAGCATTTACGTTTTGTAGTAAATTGTATTTCTTATTTTTTTTTTGCTTTTGTTTTATTATGTTTTGTTTTTGTTTTGTTTTGTTTTGTTTTAATTCTATTTGGATAAAGGGAAAGGAAGAAACGATTTAAAAGGGAATTACCTTCACCTTATTACTTAACCGTTGATTCATTTGTCTATTAATAGTTATACCTACTCTAAGCGATCATATTTTAAATGTCAAACGGGTTGAACCACCAACAGTTACGGATTGTTAACAACGAGTTTTATTTATTGTTTCCTCCTTGTTTTACTTGTCTTTTTTTTTACATTTATTTATTTATTTGTATCTAGATCGTGAATTGAATATATCGTATAATAAAACTTTTATATGTGGTGTATTAACTGTATAATGAAAAAAACTTTGAAATAATTATATGTATAACAAAATACAGAAAAAAAAAGATAAGAAAAAATAAACATCTCGGTAATATTTCATTTTCCAATTACAACGTTATTTCTTAATATACTGTATATGTGAGCTATATATGTATAATGTTCAATACCAATATCGTGATAATTATAGGGAACGAATTTATACTGTACTGTATAATTAATGATCAATTTATAAGACAGTTTTCTTTTTAATGAACTCTTATGGAAAGTCACATTTTAATTACTTTATAGAATATATTAATAAATTCATTTTCTTTTTCTTTTACTTCTACGCTGATTTTTTTTTTTTTTTTTTTTTTTTTAGTTTCGTTTAATTACTTTAATGTCGATCATCGACATAATCACATACAACGAGAGAAAAAAAATTGAATAAATTAATATATTAAATATAAATTATATTAATTATATGAAATACAAAAATACAAATAAATTATATTGTATGAAAGTAATTTATTAAAAAATTATTATAATAAAATATATAAAAAATTCTATAATATGAAAATTAATTATTGGGAAATTATAATATATATATATATATATATATATATATATATATATATATATATATAATATAATACAATAATTTAATAATTAATTAATATTATAGAAAAAATATTATAATTTATTATATTATTAATATTATATAATTACTAATATTCTAATATTATAACAATTATATTAAATTATATTATATATATAATATAATATAATAATTTAATAATTAATTAATATTATAGAAAAAATATTATAATTTATTATATTATTAATATTATATAATTACTAATATTATAATATTATAATAATTAATTTATAATATTTATATATTAAATTATATTATATTATATATATTAATATTCACACACATAAATGTTTATTAGTAATATTCATATCAATATAATATAGCATATATATATAATATATTATTATTATTATTATATATATTAAATATATTTTTATGTTTAATTTGTAAAATTTATTGTTTTAAAAAAAAAAATTATGAGTAACATTTTTATTTATTTATTTATTTTTTTTAATTTTTTTCCTCCAAATATCGAATAAAATTGATCGATAGATTTTTCTAATAGTTGGAATATTTTTAGAGTGATCGATAATGTCGTAAATCGAGCGCGGAAGTTTAAATTTACGTATTTATAGAAAAGTGTTTTCTGAAAATGTAATCGATTCTACGAATCGTTAAGAACGTTATGGTTTATTAATAGAAAACTTATGGATGACTAATCATTCTCGATTAAAAAAAAAAAAAAAAAAAAAAAAGAAAGGAAAAAAAAGAAAAACAAAATAATCTTTTAGTACCGATAGATGAATTTTAATGAAATCTTTTTCAATGAGACTGGATCTTTAAGTTGTCAATGATTGTGTCATTTCATCTTGATATATGTTACTACTATTAGTAATAAGATTAAAATTTATGCACGCGAGTTATATCCATGTATTAATTAAATAATTAATTAATTTATCAATTTATTTATTTATTTATTCGATATCTTAGAGAACTTTAACAGATTTATGAATTCATTACGTATAATGATTTATAAACAAAATTCAAAAAATTTATTCTTTCATGAATATATGTTTGGAAGAATATTATATATATATATATATATATATATTACTTCCAAATATTATTATTATTATTATTATTATTATTATTATAATTATTATAATTATTATTTAGTATATATATAATATAAATATATTAATTTTTCATAATAATTAATTTCTATAGAATTTTTTTATATATTTTAATATATTAATTTGTTAATAAATTATTTTCATATAGTATAATTTATTTGTATTTCATATAATTAATATATATATATATACAATATAATTTTAATATATTTTATTTATTTTTTTATTTATTATATTATTTTTAGTTTTTTTTTATTTATATTATTATATTTTTTATATTTTTTATAATATTTTATATTATATATTTTATATAATATTTTATAATATTTTATATTATATATTTTATATAATTGTAATTTTATAATTGTAAATTGTAAATTAATTTATATATATATATATATATATATATATAATAAATAATAATAATAATAATAATAATAATATTTGTAAGTGCATAGGATGCGTATGTTCCTTGTATTAAATAGCAAACATACATGGGATAAATAATGAAAGGCCTCATCGATCAATATTTTTATTGTCGAAACTGTGATTATTCGTTACGCACAATCATTGCCAGCTTCGATCATGCTTCTGTATAAACGTAATAATAATAGTATTATTATTATTATTATTATTATTATTAGTAATAGTAGTAGTAGTAGTAGTAGTAGGCACGCGCAATTCTTTACAAAGAATCGAAAGAAAAAGTGTGGCTATCATTTTATCTCTCTTTGGGTGTACATACCTATATATATATATATATATATATATATTTATAAACACATACGGGTGCTTTATTCTAAGCTCGTACGTCTAATCTTGCGCGGTTGGTTGCACACAAATTGCAATTTGCTTGTTTCGCGGTGGTGTTGTGTCGTAACACAACATTCAACGCAATTGTCGCAAATCGTTTCTATGATAAAAGAAAAAAATAAAAAAAAGAATTAAAAAATAAATAAAGATAGAAAAAATACTAAAACATTATTTTTTTTTTTTTTAATTTCTTATCTTAAAAACAATAATTAAAAAGAAGTACAGCAAAATTTGATTTGAACAAAATATAAAACATCTAACATAATATTTCATCTTCCTACCCCACATTGAAATGTAGTAATAAAATGATATAAAAAAAAACAAAAAAATAAACAAACAAGATAATATATCAAAATTTGAAATATTTCTTAATACGTCAAATAAAAATTTGTCTTCAATGCGTAACTTTAATTTAATCAAATTAATTATTATTTGATGTATTAGTAATTTATTTTATAATTATTATTGTAATTATAATATCACTTCAATTTATTATAATATATTGTAATTAATATATTATTAATTTTATAATATCATTTTAATTTATTACAATATATTGTAATTAATATATTATTAATTATAATATTATTTTATTTAATGTTATTTGAATTATTTTAATTTATTAGTAATTTAGCTTATTAATAATTTTAATTTTAATTTTAATTATTATTAATTATTATTAATTAAATTGATTTTTTTTTAAATACGAAATATGTATGAATGTAAAAAAAAAAAAAAAACAAAAAAAAAATAAAAAAAGAACAAAAAGAATATTTGCACAAATTTGCATATACATAATTATGTTTATCTTATTTTGTACACATAAAGAAATTGAAATAAGATATTTATCATACCTTTTTCGAAAAGAGACAAACACGATTACAAACACACACACACACACACACACACACTTACACTTGTAATACATGTTTGGAAAGTAAGAACGATCCTTTGTATTTAATTAAAATTCCATACTTCACGGTGCATTTTTTTTTTTCTCAAAGAGTATTCTTAAAGAGAGTTGTTGATGGTAGTGGTGGTGGTGGTGGTGGTGGTGGTGGTCGGTTGGTCGGCATCTCGGTGCAAATATAAAAGCAGACAGATAAAAAAAAAAGAGGGGTGGGGGAAAGAGAGAAAGTATCCTTGTCTCTTCTGATGATCTCAAAGTTACGTCATTGGTGGTGGCTTCAGGAGAAGGAGAAGGAGGAGGGTGAGAGGGTCCCACAGGGCGAGTTACGTTCCTTTTTGGTATCTCGAAGTTCGTTCAAGGGAAGGATAAGTCAAACGGTTCGTTTACCTGACATATTTACGTCAGGTAGCAAAATTTCACATAATTAATTCAATTTCATTGATTATTGTTTATTTTAGTTTTATCTTTCATCAAAATGAAATACAAAGTAGACGTGAAATATGATTGATTGTTATATTATGTTTTAATAATTGTCAGGGATTATTGATTTGCGTCTAATTTCATTTGATTCAATCTAAATGTAAATTAATGATTTTATTATATATTATTATATAATAGAAATATTATTATTTTATATTTGATAATAAAAATTATCGGGGATTGCTTATATTTTATAATTATTAATTATCAGGGATTAATTTGCATTCAATTTAATTTTATTTATACTAACTGAAAATTAATTATTATTACATATATATATATATATAGTATTATTTATTAATTAATTATTTTATTATATATTATTATATAATCTATAATATTATTATTTTATATGTTATAATATATAATAAAAAGGTTAGGATAAATTTATTTTTACCGATTGATGATTGACCAGTCATTTGTATAGGAAATTTTTTTTCACGATCATATTTCTAATACTTTTTTTTTTTTTTTTAAATCAAAAATAAAAGAGTATAATAATAATAATAAGAAGATAAAAGGATATGAGAAAGGAGTTTACAAAAAAAGTTTAGTCACTTTACATTGATTAATCAGAGCATGCTCGAGTTCATTAGCAAAGTACTACGAAGGAAGAAGAAAGGAATGCAACGAACAACGAAAGAAGAAGAAGAAGAAGAAGAAGAAAAAGAAAAAGAAAGAAAAGGAAAAGAAAAAGGACCCTTCCTTCGACCGAAATGATTTCTCTTTCGAGAACGATGAGTAGGCGATATTTTTTGTTCGAAAAATCGAAACAAATCAAAAAAAAAAAAAAAAAAAAGAAAAAATAATCCTCGATCCTTTTTCGTCTCATCGATAAAAAGGGACCGCCACTTGCATGCATGGTTACCAACAAGACACGAGAAAAGATAGACACGATGATGTATTGTAAAAGAAAGAAGGAGAAGAAAAATTGAATAATAATGTTAAAATAAAATTAAGAAAAGAAAAAAAAAAGAAAAAAAAAGAAATAAAGCAACAACAACAAAGTCGCACGTGTTATTTGCAGCAATTTGGCAATTGTATATAATTGATGAGGATACCTTTTAGTTGCCGATGGCATAGTAGTATTCGTATAAATCGTCGTCCACGCTTGCCGAGTTAAGTAGGGCTAATCATGGGGTTTCGAGAGCTCGGAAATATCAGGAACCTGTCTTATTCTAGCATCGAAATCTCCAAAACCTCTCCTGTATTTAAAGAATCATATATATACAAGTGGTATGGTATATATCTATACCATAATATATATAAAAAATAAAAATATAAATATTATATAATATAATTTATTTATATAATTTATATAATTATAAATATTATATATATTTATATATATAAATATTGTTACAATTACATTATGGTAATTATAATTTATATTTTATTTATATAATTATAATATAGTAAAAATATTAAATTATATTTAAAATATTAAATTATAATATATATATATATATATATATATAATTATAATATGTGGTAACAATAAATATTGTAAATATTACCAATTTGGTAATTGGTATAATGGTTTATATATATATATATTATATCTATATTATGTATAATAAATATTTAATTTATTTTATTATTAATATATATTTATTTATTATAATATGTAATATAATATATGTTATATATATTTATGTTTATAAATATACAACATATATATTTTATTATATATATTTAGATAGAGAGAATATGGTACATATAATATATGATATAGAATATATATATATATAGAAATACATTATACCAATACCCATAGTTTATATATATATATATATACCATATATAGTCAGTGAGTCGCTGTAATATATACCTGAGCCCCTAAGGAAAGTAAGACAGAAAATAAGAAAAAGATAGGAAAGGAAAGGAAGAGAGATAGCAAAAGGGAACCTAAAAGGGCCCTTCTACTTCCCAGAAAGAATGGCCCAAGATACCTATTGTTCTTGCTAATTGCCACCCCGAATAGTCGACCCGCCCTTCTTCTTCTTCTTCTTCTTCTTCTTCTCCTTCTTCTTCGTCTTCTTCATCATCATCATCATTATCATCATCATCATCCTTTTCCTCTATCCTCTTATTTCCTCCCTTTACCCTCAGTCCATTCTTTAATAGCCGGGTGCCCCTCGTCGTCAGTTGATAGTTACCGGTTCCAACGCAAATACAGCTTTTGGATTATTGTGCGCAGCCCCCCCCCTCCAGTCCTTTGTGAAAAGAAAATTAGCCGAAACGCAACACAGTAAGTGTTCATCTCCTTCCTTACCTTCCTTTCTCTTATCTTTTCCCTTTCCCTTTCCCTTCCTAATGGTATACTTTCGTCTTCCTTGAATATACCTGTTTTAAACTCGTTACAAGGATTTCCTTTTAGTCCCAAAGTGTATGGTCAAGATTTTCCACTGTTTCCATGAAAAGAATTTCAAGGTTACTGACCACAGTCTGTCTATTTTGTTTGTACCTGTTCTATGAGTCATCCTTAAACAAAAAAACGGTCAATAAATTCTTCAAACTTCTATTGGGCATATCAAATTAATATTGTGTGTATATATATAGTATGTACATTATAAATTACGGTAATTAAAAATATATTAAAATATTATATATTAATAAAATATATATTTTAATTATAAATTATATAGAATTTATATTTAATTTTATATATAATATTATTTGTTTTTAATATATATATATATATATATATATATTATAATTAAATTATTAATTAAATAATATTATACTATAAAAATATTATTTAAAATAATATAATTTTAAATTAAACTACAAATTTTATAATTATAATAATAATAATAATTACTAATTTATTATTAATTTTAATTAATTTTCTTATTATTTTACTATTATTTTTTTATTATTATAATAATTATTTTATATTTTATGTATATATTAATTTATTGTCAAATTAGTATGATTATTTATGATAATACGTTAAATAAATTTGTCATCATTTTTCTCAATTCGTCGTTTGAGTATTACACTGGTAAAATGAGTTGACATTTTTACGAAGGGGGGAGGAAAAAATGGAGATAAAATTAATGAATTATTTAACGATTAAAGCATGGATATAATAAGAAAAGTATTTTGTTCTTTTAACTTGGAATATAAATGTCCTTGCAAATTTTCCGGTAAATAAATCACATTTCTTTTTTTCTTTTTTTTTTTTTTTCATTCCGTCAACCGTTCAACACTTCATGATTCGTTGCTTTGGCGATGATCCGACGAAAGAGAGAGAGTGAGTGAGTGAGTGAGTGAGTGAGTGAGTGAGTGAGTGAGTGAATACTAACGCGAAAATTTTCGAAGAAATTTCCTAAAAATACTTACGCACTTAGGTTAGTGTTAGAAACTCCTCTGAAGTTTGTTTGGCACCGTGCGAAACCTTTTTACAACATTGTCGCCTTTAAGTTTCACAATTTTCGTAATCTTTGCCAAAATGCCTGCCTACGATCTTTTGATTTTTCAAATTCCTTACAATTATTTTTTAAACACGCTACCCATTTTCTATCTCTTTCTTTATTTAATATCGTTTCTAAAAAAAAAATCGATGGTTACCTTAACCTAAAAAATGGTGTTTCAATTTAAAAATATATAATTTAGGACATTTTTACATTAAATTAAAAATATTATAATTGTTTTATATATATATATAATACTTTTTTATTTTAATTATTTATATTTATTAATATATTTTTTTAAATTCTATCTACCTATAATTCCCTTTAATAAGGTCTTATAAACTTACCTTAACCTAAAAAAAATGGTGTTTCCATTAAAAAATATAAATTATGTATTTAATTATGTATATAATTATTAATAATCATTTATATAATAATAATTAATATTAATTAAGCATATAATTTATCTTAAATTAAATTAAATTAAATTAAATTTAAAAAAAAATTAAACAAACATAATAAAAATATCGAAATATAATAGAATAATAAATCGCGTGAGAAAGTAAAAGATGAATTTGCTCCATGAGTGAATTGATTTCTCTCGTGTCAGCGTAAATAAAAAGTCCTAATCGGCCCTTTTCTTCGACTTCTCTTCTATCTTTCTTTCTTCCCTTTCTCTTTCTCTTTCTCTTTCTCTTTCTCTCTTGTACCACGAGTCTACCATTGGAATCCGGTTGTGCTCAAGAGAGAATTTGGACAGGGTCAGAACAGGAAGAACAAAAGCTTTATTGGAGCTAAACCACCACTGTGAGCACGGTGAGCAAAGGACCGGCTTTACCGAACCATCCGAAAAAGGACTTGAAAAAAAAAAAAAGGACTAAAGTAACCCAACCATTACGAGAATATATAAACCGTGGGTGCACTTGTTGTTGTTTCGTTCAATGGTAAAAACCATTTTCATTCTTTATGTAAATACTTTGAATTGTTCTCGTAATATTTATTACTTTGACATAATAATTATTTAATTATTTATTTTATATATATATATATATATTGGATTGGCAAGAAAGTAATTTCGGCTTGCGTCAATAGATAACATTAATGTTTGTTTCGTTATTTTTTTTGTTAATGTGTTAGAATTTTGTAGGTATTTAATTTAAAGTTCATTTTTTATATTAAGATCTCTGGCAGGGGCATGGCATAGCAATTGGGTATACTCTAATTTTGAATTTAGCCACCAGATAGCGTATTCAAGTTCTAGAGATACCACGTGACGTAGCAATTCGACCTATCTATTCTAATTATGAATTTAGCCACCAGATAGCGTATGCAAGTGTTAGAGATCCTAATAGAAAGTTAATAAAATTTAGTTATTTAATTTAAAATTCATTTTCTTTTTTTGTATAAAATCAATAGAATTTTATTTCACACTAGAAAACCAAAATTACTTTCTTAGTTACTTCCAATATAATATTTTATAATTTACTTACTATAATGAAACAATTGCTTGGTTGAAAAAAAAAAAAAGGAGAAAAATGGAATAAATAATTGAATTTATATAAAGAAAATCCGTAAAATGAATTTTCACGTATTCGCTAATGAGTTTCTATCACGCAATACGAAAAACCCCATTTCTTTTGCCAGTGTTGAAGAAATTACACGCTCGTAAATTAGATTTATAAATTACCACGTTTCCCTCGTGTCTGTTAAAAAAGGATGATCGGTCAATAAATCATCATTTAATTCGAAATATATTACGGTAGTATTTTTTTTTTGCTTGTTTTTTTTTTTTTTTTTGACGTAGAAAATAATTTCTCACGTTTTATCATATGTGACACAAACACATACATTCTTTCTTTTTTTTTTATTTTATTTTATTTCATTTAAACATAATTTAAATATCGTTAGTGTAATTAAGAGAAATATATTTGATCTGTTTAATCAATTTTACACGCTTTCATTTTCCTTAAACATCTCAAATATATCTTTGTATATAAAAATTTAATGTCACAATGTTTGTCCACTAATAACTTTGAAAATACTGAATCGATTTTAATGAAAATTTGTTTATTTTGTGTGATTTTATTTCAATTTAGAATATAGGATCATTTTTATCGCGTTTATTTTGTAATTTTGTATCGCAAATTTAAAAATTTATTTAACTAGAGATTATCTAAGTTCTTAAGTACTGTAACATTTCAATAGATAGTGCTGTATTACATTTCAATTATTTCACGTTTTTTTTCTTTTCTTCAGATTTACATATGACATAACTTAGCTTTATTTTTTTTTATAATTTTCAATGTATTATTATTTTATGTAATTTTATTCTAATTGTGGTATTATTTTGTGTGTTGTTATAATTTACTAAATAATTTAGAATTATATTAAATTAACAATTTTTATATAACAAAACCACAGCAACCACGTTTAGCATCCTAGTATTTGTATTTCTCATTTAATAACCCTAATTCTTTCTTCTTTTTTCTTTTTTTTTCTTTTTTCCTTTTTCTTTTTTTCAAAACGATTCGAAATATTCGTAGGCACGATAAAACTTTGGCAGACCTCCTGTCGTGCTTACAAAAGACAGGAACGGCAACATGAGACAAGCCCATTTGACTTTTTAAGAAGACTCATCCATTCCCATTTCCTTAACCCAAAAGAAACCTTCGAAATTCGTTGGGTTATTACTTATACACATACACCAAATAATTTTACTTTTATTAACGATCATTATTTATTTTCAATTTATTTTTCTCTTTACCAAGTTTTATATCTTGCCAATTTTATTCTTCATATTTTACGTACGTTTATAACATTCAACTATTATTATTATTATTATTATTATTATTATTATTAACAACATTTCTCGTGAATATTTAAACGATGTCTCTAATCATTGACCTTTTTTTTTGGTAATTTTCTCCTCTGTCGTTTTTTCATTTTTTTTTAGATTCTTTTTATGAATTTTCTCTTTCATCCCGTCTGTCGTTAAAATTATTAATTCCACCATGTTCCTTTTTATTCGCAATCATTATTCTCTAGACTCGTTACAAACTTGCCGATATGATCGGTAATTTAACAAACCTATACTTTCATTTTATACGATCTAGATATTATAATATTCGAGTATGTTAGTTGATTGAATGGTAGATGATGGACGGTTGGTTAACTTTACAAAATGAGTCACATCAATTATTTTTCATAATACCAATTATCCTTGATCATTTTGTTTTATATATGAATATATAGTTTTAAAAATTATTATTATCATAATTAGAATATTATTATCATTATTTATTTATTTATTTATTTATTATAAAGTATAGAAATATTTTTAATTTAATTTATTTGTCTATGATAGCTTGTAGAAATATTTTAATTAATATATATTTAATTAATAGATAATTTAATAATTTAACACGAAATATATTAATTATATTATTTATATTAATATTATTTATATTATTATTATTTAATTAATTAATTATTTTATTATTATATTATATTAATATTATTTATATTAATATAATTAATATATTTAATATATATGTGAATAATATAATTACAAAATATTATAATATAAAATATAATAAAATATAAATATAAAATTAATAAAATATAATATATAAAATAATATTAATTATATTAATATATTTAATAATTATTAAATAATCTATTAAATAATAATATATATCAATTTTTTTATTTCGTGAATCAAATTAATAATAATCAACCCTTTCATTAGTATTTTTATTTTCATTAGTATTTTTAATATTAAATAAATAATAAATGACATTTATTTCCTTCTTATATCATTTTCGTAATTATCCTAATATGCAAATTGGAACATAACCTTTTATACCCAAATAATAATTATCATCGTACTGTTTTATTTTTCACTTAAACACACACACACACACACACACATACATAGATACACAATTTCAATACACAAAACGAATGAATTTATGCAACGATAGTTTTCAAATGTACTTTTATATTTCCATTACCTTTTTTATTTGACTTTTTTTTCTTTTTTTCATCAATTTTTCTCGTTTATTAAAACAACCTGGCATTTGGCCAATGTTGTATGATACTCAAACACACACACACACACATCAATACATATACAAGGAAGCAAGTAAGTAAACCCTCAAGCATTTTCTTGGAAAAGTATAATATACGAGTCGAATTCAACGAGTTTACAACGAAACCGAGGACGAATAATGAATCGGATTAATAAATGACTCTTTCTTGTATATGTACACATACACATATGTGTTTAGTGAAGAAGATATTATTCAAGATAATATGATGATGGTGAAACGAAACCGAATCAAGGGAAATTACGTTAATGGGATGAACATTTTATTATTATTTTAACTTATACATGATTCACAGAAATATGAGATTAATTTTAACAAGTTAAGTACTTACTTATTATTTACTTACCTATAATATTTTTTCTTTTTTCTTTTTTTTTTCTTCTTTTTATCTGTTTTTTTTTTTCTTTTTCTTTTTTTTTGTTATAAACGCATGAACAGAGAGTAAAAGAAAATTGAATTCATTTGAATATTTAATATGACGTTTATAGACGGAAGGTGGTGGTATTATCGACAAAAAGAAGAAATCAAAAGGAGAGAGACATAAAAAAAAAAAAATAAAAAAAAGAAAAAAGTGCAGACATGAATCGTGCGATTATGATCGTTAGTTCAACGAAACACCTGTTTGACGTACCTGCACGCAAGAAAGAAGAATGTAGGATATTATCATGTAGGATAATAATAAGTAACATGAAAAAGTTCAATTTTCGATGAGAAGAAAGATGTCAATGAAAGTGCATTTTCAATTAATCAAATATTTCATAGCAAAATATTTTATATATGCATTCAATAATAATATATAATATGATATAAATAAAATGAATTTGTGCTAATAAATAAAAGGTTATGGGGAATTTGTAAATCTTCATATGTTGACGCATTAAAAACAAGTTAGGTGTGTTGATTTAAATAAAATAAAAAATAAAAGCTAAATCTTTTCATTTAATATTATTGATATTAAATATTATTATTATTATTATTATTATTATTATTATTATTATTATTATTATTATTATTAATATAATTATATTAATATTATATATTATATTAATGTAATAACTATAAAAAACTATAAATATAATAATAATTAATAATAATAATAAAAGTTATAATAAATTAATAACTAAAAATATGTAAAAAAACTATATATATAATATTAATATTATAATAATATATATATTATTATATAATAATATAATATAATATATGTATAATATATAATAATATAATTATATATATATACATAATTATTATTATATAATTATTATTAATAATAGTATTAATATTTAAAATTATGTAATTTAAAATTAATTTAATATATATATATATATATATATATATATATATATATATATTAATTTAATATTAAATAAATAATAAATTACATTAATTTTTAATTTACGTTAATATTAATATATTTATATATGATTTTTCTATTAAAATTAATTTGCTAGATGTTATTAATATATAAAATAAAAAAAACAAAACTTCCAGTGCAAAGGGTTAAATTAAAATAATATATATATATTTAAAGAATTGTTGCAAATTTTTGGGAGATGTTTTTTTTTTTTTTTTTTTTTTAAATATATTCTCCTTATTAAGAGGATTGTTAAATAAATTGATGTTCTCTTTACATTTCACGTATAATTAAAAAAAGGAATTTGATCGAATCGAACACAACTAGCGGCGTGTCTGTTTTAAAGCTCGTTTTCATGAGATCCTATCTTTTGCAACGATCGAACAAAGAGCCATTGCCCATGACGGAAGCTAAGAGGAATGAGAGAAACCCTGAAGAAGAAGAACCCTTTAATTATTTCTCTTCTTCTTCTTCTTCTTCTTCTTCTTCTTCTTCTTCTTCTTCTTCTTCTTCTTCTTCTTCTTCTTCTTCTACTTCTTCTACTTCTTATTCTACTTCTTCTTATTTTTCTTTTTCTTTTTCTGAAGCTTTTTCTTGTATTCTTTGTGTTATCAATATACGCAGAAATATTTGCAAATTAATCACTATGTCTATTTTTTATATCTCTTTTTCTCTCTTTCTATCTCTGACTGTCTGTCTGTCTGTCCATTTTTTCGTTTGTCTTTGTTTCTTTCTCTTCAAATATCGTATCACTCGTTATTAATGAACTAATTAAGAAAGAAAGATACGAAATTCTCGAACCCAAAATCCACATCTCTTGAGTCACACAAGAAAATAATTTTGTCTCACATTGATAACGATTTGAACATCTTTTTTTTTACTTATTCATTTTTCTTTATCTCTTTTTATTTTATTTTACATATATACATAATATATTTATATTATTATATACCATATATTGTATATTTTATTTATATTATTATTTACACCTTTTATATATATATATATATATAATGTACTATATATTTAAATATATGTAATATTAAATTTTAATTTTATTTATAAGTTGCAATATAGATAATATTATATATATATTTAATTATTATAATTATTAATATTAAATTATATATTATATTTATATTATTATTTACATTAAATATATATAATATTAAATTTTAATTTTATTTATAAATTACAATATAAATAATATTAAATATATTTAATTATTTAATATTATCTATATTGTAACTATACAACAACAAAAACGTACAACAACGGTGTTTAAATTTACAAAAATGTATTTTTAAAACGATCATGTTAAATAATCACATTCTTAAGTTAAGAAACGATGATAATTATATTTTATGTGAAATAGGGTTAACACGAAATACAAAACAATATATATATATATATATATAATGGATAAAAATAGTTTAATATCGCTTTTAACCGGTTTTTCTGTAGTTTTTTTTTTCTTTTTTTCCCGTTCTTTCTTTTTTATCTGCCTTACGAAGTATAGAAATAAAAACTAAAAAAGAAAAAAAGAGAATCGTATAATTGCGACGAATTTACGAAACGTCTTAATCATCGACGATTCAACAACAAAAATTATACATCATGATGATATGTTACAATTTTATTAATGGAAAAGTTAATGTAAATGTAACAAAATTAATACTTATAGTTCAATCAAAAATTATAGTATCGTCATTGATATTGAATAATCTAATTATTACAATTATTAATTATTATTATTATATATTATATTATATTGTATGATATGTAATTATAATTATTAATTATTAATGCATATTATATATATATATACATATATATATATATATATATATATATATATATATATATATATATATTTGTAATGTTATTACTTTTTATTAATTTGGTATATTAATTAAAATTATTTCATTTTTATTAATGTAATTTATTATTATATATATATATATTTGTAATTTATATTATATATATATATATAATAAATTACAAATTAAATAATATCAATTATAAATTATTAATGTAATTAAATTATTTTAATTTGTTTTTTAAATATTATTATCATTAATACATAATACAGAACGAACCATCACAACCTTTACTAATTGATAAACAAAATATTCTACAAATTTTTATCTATTATCTTTTACATCAATTACGTCAAAATGTATCCTCTTAAGTTTATCTCTTTGCATGGGATTCCATAACAAGACAAAATTTTTTAAAAAATCTATTAATACTGACCATGAGTATTTTAAAGAAGGGCGTAAAAAAAAAAAAAAAAAAACAAATATTTCCAAATTTAGAATCAATTCTAAATTCTCAAATGTTACGTTTCACCATCAAATACGATCACATATCTTGCAATTTGATATCAAAGAATAAAAATTTATACAATATCGTATTATAAACAACATGATTTCTAACGTTATTATCATTCTTACGAAAATGTAAGTAGAGATCTTTTAAATGTATAAAGAGAAATTACGCAATCTTGTGAATTTACGAAACGTTGTTGGATACGTTTATTTATGGGAGTTCAAAGAGAGAAAAAAAGACAGAGAGAAAATGAAAGAGAGAAAGACAGAGAGAGAGAGAGAGAGAGAGAGAGAGAGACATGTATCCTCAGGCATAGCAAGAGAGACTCATTAGTTTTATCGTTCTCGATGTTCGTTCCTTCGTCCGGCCTCTGCCAGAGTTGCGAGTATTACATATCTCGCGTATTTACACACTTACATACATATATGAATCTATATACACATATATATAACATAAAAATATATATATATACGTATACATGATACATACACATTGTGTGTGAATGTGTGTTTGTATGCATGTATATACTTAGGTCGTCGCTCTTCTAATTGCATGTACAACGGAGCTCGTTCAAATCGAGTTTCCCGTCCTCCTCCTCCTCCTCCTCCTCCTCCACCTCCTCCTCCTTTGGGCTCTTTCTCCTTCGCAAACTTCTCTCCCGCGTAGTTTGTGTAAAAGTACTATACTCGAGATAATCCCAACATTCATCAAATCTTAACCCCGATATGTTACATATTTTTCAAAGATTATTAATTATAAATTATTGATTTAATCTAATTTACTTATTTCAATCTTCTTCTAATAGATTATAAACTTTCCATCTCTT